>NC_083625.1:2718845-2778428 GCF_963584025.1 Labrus mixtus
TTCAAACAGTTAAAAGACAGTCAGAGATGTATTTGAGAGCTGAGCCGATGAGGGATTTAAAGACGAGCATTTTAAACTCCGCTCTCTGACACTCTGAAAGCGAGGGAAACGACCTGATTTCTGGTGTAATGTGCTCGCTGCTTAAATATCTGGAATCAGCTGCAGCGTTTGGAACGAGCAGAAGTTATCTGAGATTTCTGTTTGTTCAAACAAATAAATAAAATCAGTGCAATTAATTGAATTACAGCTATTTATATCTGTGTATGCACAATACAGAAACAGCAAGGGAAAGAAACACTCACTGCATCGGGTGCTGATGTAGCTCACTTTTCTGCTCTCCCTTTCTTTACGTCTCGTAATCTTTTTTATTTCACTCCCGTGGATATCAGCCCGAGTGATGTGATCTCACGTCAAGACATTTCCAGAGCGGCCTACAACGAGACCTGACAGCAGAAATATCTTTAACTATATAAAGCTTCGGCATTAAATGTCAGGTTTTTCTGTGTCAGTCCCATCGAATCAAAGCGAGCGGCTTTCTTTTTTAGACTAGACCAATTTTCACAAGCCTTCAGCAACGGTGCAGGGAGAAATCCATCACATGGAGATAACAGCTTCACACTGACAGCAGCCTCCAAAGACCAGGATGCAATGCTGAGAAAAGACATGTTGCATTCAGGGAAGGCCTGCAACTCTTGATTTGGCTGTTTACAATCCTGTTCGAGGGGCACTGTAAGTTAAAGCTCCTTCTTCAGCTCTGCTAATATCAAACGTTTTTCTGCTGATACTGAATTGTAATTTACGTCATTAAGCTTCTCTTCAACTTAACTTGAGGTTTAAAGGTCTAATCAGTGAGATGTGTAGAGAGTGAGATGATAAAGGTATCTTACTATCTGATCATTAAGGAAACATGTTGAAGTGCTGGCTTCTCTGACAACAATGCAGCAGCCAGTCTGTCCTCCTTCTAACTTTAGATTCTGCTCCTGAATGCTCTGGATTTGTTTGGACCAGAGAAGGTAGGCAGCGGTTTTAAGGCGACCCCCGCCACACGGCCCCCGTTTTGGACGCCCCTCGGTTTGCCAGATATGAGAGCAGTTATCAGGTCAACAGGTGTTGCAGCGATGGAAGCGGTCAAGAGAAGTGGTTCAGATAGAAGTGATTGTACCCGACCTAAAAAGCCTCTGCATGTTTCTAATAAGCTCCACGAGCAGAAACGTGCTCAAACTAGGATCAATATCGGAGATGATTTTGAAAAATGGAGCGAGGTTAGAACGCAGACAGGTTTGCAGACCTGACGCGTGGGTGAAACGTTCTGAAACTGATGTTGTGGGCGCTGTTAATGGACACAGGCCTTTACTTCTAACATGAAAACCTCACACAGTTAAACTCTTTAACAATGATATGAATGTCTTCAACAGTCCGGACAGGAACTGTAATCAGGTCAGATACTCTCTAACCAGGTTATGAGTTTAGAGTATGTTACCGTGGTGATTTATCCAGGAGTTGTAAGACTCAACAGACCAGGCCCCCCCCCCCCCCCCCCCTAATCACTCGTCGTATCACCCCCCACTCCCAAACTTTGCATGCCATATATTTTACTGTCAGTTTCAATTCAGGCAGAAAACTGGAAAAGGATTTGGAGATATTTCAACGCTGCCTTTGGAGGATTTTTTTTCCTCCTTTTTTTTTCCTGTTCTTGGATAAAATAAACTCTATAACTACTTGAAGTCGGCTCGTTCGCTTGTAACAAGATCCAAAACTAATTTTTTAAAACCTTTGGGGCCCAAACATAGACGGTGTGGAAGTAATCCCCAGCAGACTACAATTAGATCCTGTCTGCAGCTTCGACACAGCGAGGCTGTACTTTAGGGAGGGGAAATCAATTTGTTTGTCGGGGGGGGGGGGGGGGGCGCTCAAACGCAGACGGAGCGGGAGGGGCGGGGGGGGGGGGGTTGCCAATAAACGAGACAGCATCAAAACAAGCTGCATTCACTGACACGTGTTGACATCTCTTAGCCGGGGTCGGTGCGCCGTGCCAGCAGCCTCTCTCCATCCGTCATTATTCACCCGCTTTTTAAACGCTGTGTAATCAGCAGGCTGCTATGGAGCGTTTTGGCGAGCGTTCACCAGAGCAATGTGTCCTCCCACTGCTCGGCTTGAACACTTCCAGCATGTGTTTTCCCTTTTTCCATCACATGGGGGCTGGCTGTGCAGACTGAGAGCATGCTACCAGATCGCCTGATGGTTTTTAAAACTAAACTATTTGGATGCTTTTTTTTGTTTTGTTTTCTAAGATAAGACAAGACAAGACAGCAAGGACAAAAAAAACAAAACTATAATCATCATGGTGGGTAAAGCCTGCAGGTAAAGGTAGTTTTAAGGCTCCTTTGTAACCACGTCTTGTTTCAACCTTGGCCAATGAAAGCTTAGGAAAATTGAGGGGAGGGCGAGCTATAGCCTTCAGGAGAGGTTATTTTTTTTTTATTATAGTTTCAAGGTTTCTTTGAGTGTGAAGATGTCAGCGGAGATTAAGAATAATGAAAGATGGACACTTATGGAATCTTAACTTTGTTTTTTAAGCCCTTTTGTGCTGGAAACTTTTCGATGATGGTCTCGACACACCAAATAATCATACATGTTTAAAGGCTTTATATGCGCGGTGCATTGTTGTTCTTTTCTCTAGTCCCTCAATTAAACAACTTTTATACATGAGGGGAGGAGTCAGCCGGCCGTCCGGGCGATGTAAACAAAGTGAAGATAGGACTCTGAAAACTCTGAAAACATCACAGACAGTGGGACTCGGGTGTTACACCCATTGTAGACAGTCATGACTCACAGAGTTATTTTCAGAGGAGATACTTGATTTCTACATTTAAGTGGGAAAAATCACATTTAAAGACTTTAATGAACACAAATTCACCTTTTCCTGTCCAAAACATGAAAGTGGTCACATCTTGTCCTGTAAGGCCTGAAATCACAGAGTAGAGGTTCAGTTATTTTTTATCGTATCTTCAGGTTTAATGAATGCACAAAAAGTACAATGTTGACAGCTCATGCCCTCACACCCTGACATCCATCCAGGGTTACTCCGGGCCTTTCAGTGTCTGTGTGTGTGTGTGTGTGTGTGTGTGTGTGTTACCTGGCTCTCTGAGGAGACGTGACCCAACAAAAAGCAGCCGAGGGTGAGTCAGGTCACCACACAGATAAAGCTGCCGGCCGGCCTCCACAGACTTGATATGTGAACTTGGAAAATAAGAAGTGTGTTATGAGGAGTCAGTGTTACTCTCTCCCTGCAGGAAATAAGTTCAACTAAAAACAAATCGTCGTTCCAACTCTCACCTGTGGTCATGAGCTCTGGGTAGTAACTGAAAGAAGAAGATCTCAGATACAAGCGGCCGACATGAGCTTCCTCTGGAGGGTGTCTGGGCTCAGCCTTAGAGAGAGGGGGAGGAGCTCACAGTAGAGCCGCTACGCCTTCTCATTGAAAGGAGTCAGTTGAAGTGGTTTGGACATCTGATCAGGACGCCTCCTGGACGACTCCCTTTAGAGGTTTTCCGGGCACGCCCAACTGGGAGGAGACCCCGGGGAAGACCCAGAATGCACTGAATATGAGGGATTACATATCCCGTCTGGCCTGGGAACGCCTCGGAATCCCCCAGGAGGAGGAGCTGGAAAACATCGCTGGGGAGAGGGAAGTCTAGGTTGACTTACTGCGCCCCGACCTTGGATAAGCGGGAAAATGGATGGACGGATGGATGCATTTTCTTCAAATCCAATCCCTTTAAAGCAGGGGTCTCCAACCTTTTTTCATCTGAGAGCTACTTTCAAAAAATGAAAGTGGCCAAGGGCTACTTGCATCAAATCGCCTGCATTCATTTACATAGCTCAGCTGAATTAAGCTTCTGTTTGTACACGTGTGAAATTGCAATAAGCCAATGCTTATCAATAATCTTAAATTCACATCAATGTCCAAGAAAACATTAGTACTTCATACTTGTTTTTATGGGCCAAATATATGAATAGTGGGAAGAGGTGCATTTACTGTCGTCAGATTTTTATTTTTATTTTTAACACAGTCGGTCAACCTATAGAGGCGAGCTACTGAAAACCAGCCCGCGGGCTACCTGTAGCTCCCAAGCTACCTGTTGGCTTCTTTAAAGCGT
The DNA here is from genome assembly GCF_963584025.1 of Labrus mixtus. NCBI lineage: Eukaryota > Metazoa > Chordata > Actinopteri > Labriformes > Labridae > Labrus > Labrus mixtus. Next base: position 2,723,006 of record NC_083625.1, read on the forward strand.
CAAGTAACGTAATAACTAAAGAGCAATAAGGTCTGCTTATGGAAGAAATCAGGGATGCTAGACGGTTCACACATATAACTTTAACCCCTGAAAGCTGAGTTTGAGTTCTGTTTATTGCAATGCATGATGGGGCACGAGGGCTGGTCACATCCCAGTCAGCTGCTCCGGACCAGTCGGATGAATTTCCTGCTCGCTGGAGCAGAGCTGCCCAACTTCCGTCAGTTTTTTTTTTCCTGATTGCGACTGTGCAAACTGGCAGACAGCATCTGAAATCACCACGGCAACAGCAGGCATGCCTGTTTGATGTGTCTTCCCTCTCCCATCATGAAAGACATGAATGAGAGAAATGTTGGCAGGAAACAGCTGCAGACCTGTTAAGCTCGCTGGTGATGCCGAGCATGTGTGTGTGTGTGTGTGTGTGTGTGTGTGTGTGTGTGTGTGTGTGTGTGTGTGTGTATTTTTCCCTGTGTTCATATCAGTCAAAAAAACGAAATAACACATAGATCTGACTTCAACTTCTGTCTGTGGGAGTTTTCAAATGAAACTTTATTGAAGCAATGAGAGTGAATGCTGTCAGATGGGGCCCTCTTAGGGAGGTTTCCGACTCACATCATGTGTTGCTGCTTTAGTTTAAACTTTGGTCAGCCCTCTTCGGGGCCCCTTACTGGTCGGCATTGGTTGGCATTGTTGCCATGGCGCCGGCTCGTCATTCTAACACTACATGCCACCTACCTGCTTCTAAGCTAAGGGGGTCATGGTCACTGTGAGATGAAGTTGCATTCATCTCTCCCTGTGAGGCTCTTTTGTCTGTGAGCTTTATTGGAAGTACCTGAAAGGAAGACAATAGGTGACTGTTTTTAAAACCTGTGGAGAGCTGCTGCTGCTGCTGGGCTGGCTACATTTCCCTGCAAGTACGGGGTGCCAGAAAATACCCAGTTAAAAAATAAATAAATAAAAAATCATTTCTGATTGGCCCGTGCAGCGAGCTCCGTGTAATGACATGCAAATGTGTCTCTCAGACGGGGGAAAATGTGTTTTTTTAGTCCATTGCCACCTTCACAGCAGGCCTGGGAAGCTCAGCTCTCTTTGATGTCAGAGCGGGGCTCATGATGCGTTCATGTCGTGTCAGAAGTGTGCGTAGGCACCAGTGTCACCCACTTAGTGTCATGAATTGAGTAAGTGAAACAGCAAACATGGCAGTGAATCCAGCAGCTTTGACAAACATGATGCAAAAAGGGGATCTGCTTTGATCACCTGGAAGCTCGGCACTTATGTAAAACACTTCCTGCTGCAGGTTATTTATCTTAAACTTTACATCCATGCACAAATAAACGTCCGTTATCTGAGGCCAAAGTTGACTTTTGATCTCTTTCAACTGTTTTCACCTCTATATCACAAATATATGTTTCATATTTATATTTACTTTTTATTTGTATTAATATTATAGTTTTTGTTTTTTGATCCTTTAACCACTTGTTTCTTTTTCTGCTCTTACCTTCTTATTGCTGTTCTCTTTTGATTTGCTTTTATCTCTTTTAGTGTCTTAAACCTTTTTAAATCTTTGGTCCTCTTGGTCTCAGCTCGTGTTGTTGGGTTCTTATGATGGTTCTTGTGATGGTTCTTGTGATGGTTCTTATGATGGTTCTTATGATGGTTCTTATGATGGTTCTTATGATGGTTCTTGTGATGGTTCTTATGATGGTTCTTATGATGGTTCTTGTGATGGTTCTTATGATGGTTCTTGTGATGGTTCTTGTGATGGTTCTTATGATGGTTCTTATGATGGTTCTTGTGATGATTCTTATGATGGTTCTTATGATGGTTCTTGTGATGGTTCTTGTGATGGTTCTTATGATGGTTCTTATGATGGTTCTTATGATGGTTCTTGTGATGGTTCTTATGATGGTTCTTATGATGGTTCTTGTGATGGTTCTTGTGATGGTTCTTATGATGGTTCTTATGATGGTTCTTGTGATGGTTCTTATGATGGTTCTTATGATGGTTCTTGTGATGGTTCTTATGATGGTTCTTGTGATGGTTCTTATGATGGTTCTTGTGATGGTTCTTGTGATGGTTCTTATGATGGTTCTTATGATGGTTCTTGTGATGGTTCTTGTGATGGTTCTTGTGATGGTTCTTGTGATGGTTCTTATGATGGTTCTTATGATGGTTCTTGTGATGGTCGGGTTATATATGTCTGTTGGGTATCGTGCACTTTGGGTTCTTTTCTGTTGAATTGTATTTAATTATTTTTTGTATTTTGCATTTGTTTGTTCTTGCTGTTGTTTCTGTTCTTCTGTGTTTGGTTTAGTTTGTTCTTGTTATTGCTGTTTTTCAAAGCACTTTGTTTTTAAAGGTGCTATATAAATAGAGTTATTATCATTATTATTATTATTATTATTATTATTATTATTATTATTGACCTCTAGATATGGATATCCTAGAATATGAAGCTTCTTTGGATCAACAAAGCACAGCTTCATAACCGGTCATAAAGCAAATTGTTTTCAGCTTAGATTGAAGTGATTCTGACATATTTCATAAAGCCATCTCCTTTATTTCCGTGCAGGAAGATGCTTCACACAGATGGTAGACACACACAGAGCTGGATTTAATAGGAGCTGTTGGCAGCCTCCCTTAAATGGGAGAGAGAGAGAGAGAGAGAGATGGGTGGTGGTGGGGGGAGAGTGGGGGGGTTTACAGCCTCTGTGGGAGTCAACATGTTGTCAGGGTCCATCGGCAGCGAGCCTTCTGCAGGAGGGTGATAACCCCGAGCCTTTTCTCTCAGCCAACATGTCCGACTTAATCATCAGTAAGAGTCTGACCCAGAAGAGGAAATGCAAAGAAAGCAGATAGAGCCTCGACCACAACAAAACAAATATATTTTTGGTAACACGGTGAAGAGTCTGATGTGTCATGAATACTGCAGGATGCTTTTTAAGCCAGAGAGTTGATTAATAATAGATCGCATCACGCTGATTCTGCTTCCTTTCAATTGTCTTCATTCATTTACAGGAATACAAACATCATTTGGGCGTATTAGCAAAAACATGTCGGCCTATGTAAAGACATTTTTAGCACATTTTTGATTGTGTTGAATCATTTAATATATGAAAAAAGGTGCTATCTTGAATTTTGAACATAAAAGTTACTAAACCTCCAGACCTGAAAACCTTTGTACAGTGCTGTTGATCAATTTGGGTCCAAATCTCGACATTTGGCATATTGTGTTAGAAATATGCATAGCAACTGCCCTCTACAGGTCGGCGCCCGGTACTGCAATTACATTTTTGTGGTTCCAGCTTTTGTCACCAAACTGGACAAAAACTATGTCACCCGACTCAACAAACTGTAGAGGACAGAAACTCTCGAGGTCAGAGCTTAGTGCAGTGACCACAAGAGCACCTGCTGATAAGATTTTTAAAAAATCGACGAGGTTTGCATGAAATATGTCGATTTTAAAGTCTTTCTATGTGATTTTTCACACTTAAATATAAATCAAGTATATCCTCTGAAAATAACTCTGTGAGTCATGACTGTCTACAATGGGTGTAACACTCGAGTCCCACTGTCTGTGATGTTTTCAGAGTTTTCAGAGTCCTATCTTCACTTTGTTTACATCGCCCGGACGGCCGGCTGACTCCTCCCCTCGAGTATAAAAGTTGTTTAATTGAGGGATTAGAGAAAATAAGAATAACATACTGTACTCACTGCTTAACTGTGTTTCTAGATCACGCTCATTTCAGGTAAATTTACATGCAGTGTGAAGATACGAGCATAATAAAGATCGCTAGCATTAGCATGCTAACACAACAATGCAGCGCGAGTTGTTTTGGTTTCATGCTGGTGCTCAAGGGCGACATCTGCTGGATCAAAAAATCACATATAAAGACTTTAAAGTCCAATAAAAAGCAGAGAAAACTACCATGATTCCTCACCAGCTGTCATCTTTTGTTCTTACAGTATTGATTGAGAGTTGCAGAATCTACATATTGTTTCTTTAACATAAATGTAGATGAAGCAGCACAAGTTATTTCCTGCACTGGCGCCACCGGCAGGTCGGTTTGAGTCGATTCCAGGTGTGAAAAGTTCAGAACAGCTGGCCTCAGTTTGTGTCCAATCAGCTCCTTAGGCAAAAAAACACTATCTATAAAGTCTTAAGTCAATGCTATATTTTCTCTTTATGTAACCACACAAAATGTTGAATAATCTCTTCGAGTGGATCGTGTTCTGCAGTTCTGATTAGATTCACCCTCTGGAAACATTATACTAATGCATTCATTATCATTTTTAGCACCTTGGTAAGTTTTAGATTATTGATAGAAATCACTGAGACCTCTTTAAAGCCTGTGTTAGAAGTATCCTTTGTTCATATATGCAAAGCCTAATTAGCTGTACAATAATCACGTGATTAACTCTCTGCGGGCCTGTGTCTTAAAAAAAACTACATAAAGTAGGACATAGGAATAAATCTGTATGTTCTGTGTTGTATGTAGAAGCTGCTTTTCGACTGAATCACAAAAGAGCGGACAGGAGCAAACTGAGGAAAAAAAAAAACGTAATGCAGCAGATTAATAACGTGCACGGAGATCGGAACGGCCGCACGCAGACATGTCTGTGGTCGTGCAGCGATCGCAGGGAATAAAGGTCACCACCCCCCCTCCCAGTCGCTTGAGGAGGAGTCTCCTGTTTATAACCTGCTGCGCTCTCACGTCATGATCATAAGACTGTCAATATGAATGTTTGAAGCCTGAGTGACGTCAGCCATCTGTTCCTGCAGGGGGCGCTGGAGGCTCATCGGCAGCAGCCGCCATGATGGAAATGCTGTCTCAGTCTAACTTTCAGTCAACCTAACGACAGGCTGAGAGCTGGAGCTGAGGCGGGTTTTAAACCTCCTGACGATCTGTTACGTCCCGCCCACCTGTCAATCATGTCAGCTAGGCGCCTAACTATGGATAACACGTATCGTTATTAAAATCAAAAAAAATTTAAATCCCCCCCCCCGTACATTGTGTCCATGATGACAATAACTAATCAGATTGATTTGTTTTTTGGTACCAGGCTGTAAACATGTTTATTGATGCTGTGAAAACATATTTTTAGAATGGGTGTGTATGTGACTTCCTGTGTTCCTGCAGCCAGCCTCTAGTGGACACTCAAGGAACTGCAGGATTTTGCACTTCTGCATTGGCTTCATTTTTCAAGACTGGAGATTGTCGCTTGGTCAGAACACTCTGACTTTGTGCGGAAAAAAATCAGGCAGGAGAAACTCCGGATGAAGTCTCTTCACACATAAAGCTCACCCCGGAAACTTCAGGAGATTGGAACAAGTGTGAAAGCACTTCTAGAGTTTTCTCTCTGGAGAGATTCCTTACATATTCAAGTTTTACGCCTGTCATTCCTCTCTCTCGCTCTCTCTGTCTCTCTCTCAATAAAGTCTTACAAAACCCAAAAATAAACCTTGAAACAAGTTTTATAAGATGACGTTCTTCAGGATCCATTAACATTTAAATAAAAAGATTCTCAGATTCTTAATATTTTTTTCTCTCTCTAAAGTGCGGTGATTTTGATTTGCATCAACTCGTAAATGTCAGAAACAGAATTTTTTAAGCAGTTCAGTCCAATTCATGGAGGTGCCTGCAGAGATGAAAATGTGTTTTAACAGTGAGATGGAAACTTTGAGTTCCTTTATGCAACAGGTTGTTATGTGCGCGCAGTTTAAGGTCATCCAGTGCGAGAGGATCTACATATATATATGAGGACGTTATGGTTAAATCAGTTATATGAGAGAAGAGTCCAGAGGGAAGACTTCAAGACACAAGAAAGACAAGAGTGTGCTCCTCCTTCTAGGTCACAGCACTACATGTTACATGACTGTCGAAGATATGCTGTACATCATTTATACTTCATACATGATTCATCTGCAGCTATAGGGACGGAGGCGGAGTCGGCCTCCAACTGAAACAAGGCTTTTTAAAACCACTGATGCTTTAAAAGACGACTCTACACTATCGTCTCTGTTGTGTTTTTTTATTCATTTATTTGAACAGTTTGAAGTTTCAGCGACATTAAGAATATTCTGTTTGTCAACTTTGCTGATTCTTCTCTGTAGACTCAGAGTCCAACATGTTATGAAAGTGTTTCTGAACATATATGTGGGTAACCTGAGTGTCTACTGACCCACAACATGTGAAATAAACCCATCCAGTCCTTTGTTTGTGGTCTGCATAAGTCTTACAACACAGAGAAAAATGCTCTGTTTCTAATGTGCTCTCCTTGTGATGTCACAGTGGGATTCTGGGTAAAAAAAAAAAAATCCCCTCCCCTCCCCTGGTATCTCCATCCATGGACTCCACCCCCAATCTAGAGCAAAACTTTTGCACAGGTCGGCCATTTTTATTCTCTCTACAGAGGAGTGATGTCTACGGGGAAAACTCAGGGGGCGGGGCTCATTGCATTTAAAGAGACACACACACCAAAACGGAGCGTTCAGAGAGAGCTGGTTTATACAGGGTCACAAACCTCCTCTGGTGCTTGATTCATGTTATATTTTGACCAAAGCACAGCACAGATGTTTCATTTAGACCACAGGGGGACTGTTTGAAAAGGTGGAGAAGGGGGTGAATATGTCCTCTTTAAGACATTTATATCACACGACCTCTGGGCAGCTAGCACCAGCTTTGTGCATGAAATGAAATGAAGCTGCTTCATGCTCTTTCCTGCTGCCCTGCATGTGTTCACCACTTATTCCTTGATACTGTGAAGTTACATGTAGCATTGATCTCAAGGAACAATCGGTCATTTTAGAGCTAGACAATACTGAACAAGTATTCAATGTCATGCTACATTGGTAAATCTCTTGCATGAATTCAAGTAATGTGAATCGGACCCAAACTTGACTTTCACACATAAGTCAAACTGCTTAACTGCGTAGTCGCATGTTTGTCTGCCTGCAGATTTTCACAAAGGCTCGAGGGATAGAGCATCACATATGAACCAAAAGTAAAGCGTAGAGCACACTGTCAACAAAATGTACAGAGCTGTAAAGTTCTCCATGTTGTCACAATTTCAACCTACAACCACCACTTTGCCGTTGGCTAACTTCTGGTCACTATTTCCCCTCACCTCAGAGGCCCAATCAAACACAATCTTATCTTTAAAAAACAAACTAACATACTGAACAGGACATTCATATTAGTAAAATTAACGTCCTCTGTCCTGCTGGGGATTCTCAGCGTCTGATGTTGAATATAAACGGTTCACCTTGTTTCCATTAACACAACACCGTCTCCCACACGGAGGCTGTAAAAGAGTCAGGCTGCACGCTGGGTTGATGGACTGCGGGTTCACTGCAACACATCAATCACTCAGGTGAATCCAATGAATAATTCCAGCACTCTTAATAAAGCGGCAGTAAATTTCATTCATAATTGATAACTATCATCAAACAATGCGAGCTACCTGCTTGTTAAAAGGGGGCCATCTTTAGCGGGCAAATGGCCTGGAAATGCTACAAACATTCATTACGCGTGATGTATAATAAATCATCAGAGGAGGCAAAGTGGATGCGCTGCTCCCTGAACAGAACAGTTCTTTTTAATTCAGCACGGTCCTCCTACACAGTTCTTTTAATGCCCGTCTCTTTTGTTGCGAATGAGACGAGTAAACAGGTTTGGAGATGAAGTCGTTGCACTAAAGGCGGTGAAATGGCCCCTGAGGGTCAAGTATAAAAGTGAGGCTTAATACAGGCCTGAATGTAGCATGCTGGGATGAGTTTTTGCAGTTGGGTTGCCATGGCGATGAAACCTGCTTTAAAAACAAAAGGAGAGCTGCATAGAAAAAGAATCTCTGAAGAAAGTTTTGACCAACTCCTGCAAACATACTTTTGAAGTGTCAACAGCAGCTTCAAAACAAACCCTGGATTGTCAGGAGGATGTTGTTTTATTGAAGCTAATCTGCATTACACGTAAAAATGCAGAAAATGTACTCAGGGGCCGAGGTCTTCAGCATGGGAAGTGTTCTGGTTATTTGTAATCCGAGCTGTAATGACCAGCATGCTTTGGGGTGTGCAGGAAAAACAGAACATTACCAGACATTAATACCACATTCTTTGTGAAGAGGCATAGGTGAGTTCAGACCCTTTTCCAGGGTGCTGAACTAACTTAAAGGCTTTATATGTGATTTTTTGATCCAGCAGATGTCGCCCTTGAGCTCCAGCATGAAACCAAAACAACTCGCGCTGCATTGTTGTGTTAGCATGCTAATGCTAGCGATCTTTATTATGCTCGTATCTTCACACTGCATGTAAATTTACCTGAAATGAGCGTGATCTAGAAACACAGTTAAGCAGTGAGTACAGCATGTTATTCTTCTTTTCTCTAGTCCCTCAATTAAACAACTTTTATACACGAGGGGAGGAGTCAGCCGGCCGTCCGGGCGATGTAAACAAAGTGAAGATAGGACTCTGAAAACTCTGAAAACATCACAGACAGTGGGACTCGGGTGTTACACCCATTGTAGACAGTCATGACTCACAGAGTTATTTTCAGAGGAGATACTTGATTTATATTATATTTAATATTTTTTTAGATTTTTAAAATCTGACATGTATGTACAAATATCTTCAATCAATCAATCAATCAATCAATTTTTATTTGTATAGCGTCAACTCATAACAAGTGTTATCTCGAGACACTTTACAAGAAGCAGGTAAAAAGACCTTACTCTTTGTTATGTTACAAAGATCCGGCCTATCCATCATGAGCACTTTAGCAAAGCAGCAAAAGTTACAGTGGTAAGAAAAAACTGCCTTTTTAAAAAGCAGAAATCTTCGGCCGGATCCCCGGCTCAAATATCTTAATTTTCTTTTCTATCATTTTGAATAAAGTTTGGTTCTGCAAAAACCATAACTACTTTTTTATGACTAAAGTATTGTATACATAATTTGTGTCTCAAAATTGTATCTGAATACTGTAATAATGTAAGCACACTTATATTTAAAAGTTTTTACTTTCACCTGGTACCTCTGATCTGTGGGAGGCAAGTTAAGAAATCCTAATGACGCTCATAACCAGGGCCTGTATGACAATGACATGCACAATCCAATCAGCAGAAACGACATATTTCATATTTCATTTTCCAAAATATTTCATTTTTTTCTACTTAGTATTATTAGTTAATAAAAATTGATTATACTGTATATAGAAAATGATATCTTGCTGTTTCAGTGGATTCCTTTTTCAACGTGAGCAATAAGCACTTTAACAGAACGTCAACATCTCTTTTAGAGCTGAGCGCTGCAAAAGTTCCTCAAATCGCCCCTGGTTAGAGGTCACGCAATAACAGATGTCTCAATTAAATTGCACGCCGCTTCTAAAGAGAACAAACGCTGCGGTATACCATCTGCAGCGCGACCCCTCTGACCTCATCAACAAAGCTGTTACAAGCAGAAAACATACCGGTTAGCTGCAGGTCAGCCATTTGCAAAAAGGGTGTAGTGGAAGCTTTTGCACCTCCTGCAAAAAACCTCATCTCTTAACACAACAACAGGATGATTTGGATTCACCTTACAAGCTCCTCTGAGTTTCTATCCAGAGTCTGGTTTTCTTAAGAATTAGCATCACGAGCTCAGAGGGCTGAAAAGTGTGGCTGGATACTCTGAACCTCAGCTATAGCAGCAGCAGCCCTCTGACCCTTTGTTACAACCTTTACCTTGAAGTTCCCTTTGTTCATCTTTGGGCTATTTTTGGTACCGAGTGCAGAGGCAAAAAAAAAAACAGGTGGGAAGTTCAATCAAACAAGGCAACACAGAGCTAGTTATTGGTAGAAAAAGTGTCTTAAACTTTATGTGTAAAACAAATTAAAAACTAAAGAATGACAGATGTAGATACATGATGTTAATTCAACACTTTGTGACCAGTAGGGACTTTTGAATCTGCATTAAAAGAAGCTGGATTGAGCATGAGGCAGTATCTATAAATGAATATGCTCTTGCTAACTCGTTGAAATACTTCCACATCACTTCATTAAATCCCTGCAGCCACGTAAAGGTTAAGACATATATGTCCATGAATTTGCAGCCTTTGATTTAAGAACTGTCTCACCGAAGCGTAGTGCCATTTTACACCACCGTCCCCTTTTGTTTACCTCAATAAAATCACAAGCCAATGACATCAGGTGGCTACTAAATTACTGCACACACATCTACATACATCCGTCTGGTTGGTTACAGATGAGTATTCTGCCTGTTCATGTACAAGACCTCAGAGCTCATCGATGCTATGGGGATATGTTACTATTTCAGAAACATATCTATTATATTCTGTGAGGGAATTTTCTTTCTTTGAGGCTCCGAAGAGATGTGAGGGTTATTTTTAGACCAGTTGTAAACACAAGACCCGAACAGACGGTGTCAGCCTCTCCAGGATATCTGACTTCATCCCCGAAGGTACAAAAGCTTTTGGATACAAACATTACAACTCGACCTACAGTCTTCACCACTGAAGTCTACTCTCATTAATGCCCTCTTATTACACTGTTCAAATACTTGATTCTGATTGGCCAATTACGTATGGGTAGCGACGGTCTGCTACCCTTTGATAGAAGACCGTTATTAAGAAGTAACAGCCCATAACTAAGAAAAGCAGGCAGTTGCTAGGGACACTCTGGACTCTGGAGGACTAATTGTAGTCAGTCCACAGAAAGAAGTCCTTTTAATTTCCTGACGGTCTGTTTATTGTGGGAAAAGGGGAAATGAGAGGATAACAGCGGAGGAACGAGGTTAAAACACAGGAAACCTTTTGTACCTTATCCTGGAGGAACCCCTTGAGGTTGAGACCAGACCACCTTCACCCTGTTTGGGTTCCATTCCCCCTGAACCCACTCACATAACATTATCCCCGATCTGCAACCTCCGCTGTCGAAAAGTGAAGCCGATGCAGGAGTGCAAAATCCTGCAGTTCCTCGAGTGTCCACTAGAGGCTGGCTCCAGGAAAACCCGGAAGTCACATACACATGACTGGCCAAAAAAAGCTGTTTTTACAGCATGAATTAACATGTTTACAGCCGATTACAAAAAATGCAAATCAGTCTGATTGGTTATTGTCATCACTGTCACACACTGTACAGAGGGGATTTTTTTAATAATGCTTCCTTATTGATTTTATGAACGATATAGGGGTACATAGTTAGGCGCGTAGCTGGCGTGATTGACAGGTGGGCGCGATGTAACGGTTTGTCAGGAGGTTTAAAACCCGCCTCAGCTCCAGCTCTCAGCCTGTCGTTAGGTTGACTGAAAGTTAAACTGAGACAGCATTTCCAACATGGCGGCTGCTGCTGATGAGCCTCCAGCGCCCCCTGCAGGAACAGATGGCTGACGTCACTCAGGCTTTGTCCATTAATATTTACGTCTATGGTGTAGACGGAGCACTGAGGGAATGTCATCATCGTGTAATCATGATAGTTTTGGAAAATTACCAACTCTGGCTTTAAATGAGATTTAGCTTTCATGAAGAGAGTCTTTGAATAGTAACATGTCTCACTGAAGAGATTTGAAAATCCTCTATTTGGAGGTTTTTAGTCGCTGACACAGCCTCAGACACCGGCCTGGACTCAGCCAGAAAGTGTGAAATTGGTTTGAAATGTGATGACTGTGGTGGCTTTGGTAAATATTTGAGAAAAAAAAAACAATCTCTGTGTAAATGAAGCTGACACTAAATGAGAAAGAATCCATTTGGTTAAAAAATTGGGCCTGAGCTGTTGTTTTCTCTTCCAGCGTTTGCAAATCTCTGAGTCGGATTTGTGGACTCTTTCTACATCAAAAGTTGGAGTCATTTGAAGTCTTTTCAGACTCCATGTTGAATTATTTATCACTGCTCACTGGGGATGTTGAAGGTAGAGCAGAGGTTGCGCTGCCTCTTCATTTTTCTCAACATATTATCAACCCTCTGAGCAGAGGGGTCTGTGAACTCTCTCATTGAGACAAATCCCTTTTAAGTAACCTCTATACAGACTGCAGAATGATCTTCTCTGACTCACCTGCAGCACCTTAAATCAATGACTTTGATCAGGTCTGCTTTGCTGTCTCTGTAAATGGTTTGATGAAGATGTTACTGAGAAGGTTTGGACTTTTTTTAGAGCAGGGATTTTTTACCAAAAAGAAGACGTTGAAAATCCGTATCATGAAATCCTTTCACTTTAATAAATACATGTAGCGCAGTCAACAGATATAATTAACCCTGTTTGGTTTGCAGGCAAAAGAAGAAGACAACCTTTAAGAGGGGCGGAGCAGTCGGGGGTTTAAGTGCCTTGCTCCTTCCTGGTAGAGTAGACTGTTTGTGCTCACACATGCAGCTCATCCTGAAAGTTTCTGGAAGTTTTCAGGAGTTTTGTGGCATACATAAACAATACGCAATGTCACCTCAGAGCGAGGAGGTTCCTGGTTTGAATCCTCGTCTAACAGGAGCGGTCCAAAGACATGCTCGTTAGGTTAACTGCTGACTCTAAATTACCAGTAGCTGTGGATGTGTTCAATTGTCCGCCCTGTGATTGGCTGTCGAACAGTCCAGGGTGTAACCCCGCCTCTCGCCCAATGACAGCTGGGATCGGGTCCAGCCGACCCCAAATGGGAAAAGCGGTTTAGATAATGGATGGATGGATAAACAGACACCTTACAAGCGTACAGACCAAAGGCCAAAATAAGTCACTTATTAATGAAAATACTAACGCAAAAAAAACATCCTTCTAAACATTGAAATTAAGCGTTCCATCCCGTCGTCAAAAGAGCTCCAAAACATGTCAGGATTCAGAGCGTGCATTTCATTAATCAAAGGTGTTAATAATATGAAATACAAATGTTTTGTGCTTAACGTTTGTTGTGTTGTTGGTGCCAATTAAATTAAATGAATGTTGAACCTGACACAGAGAGGCCCTGTCAGACGGGTAGTGGTCAAGACCTCGCTAACCGAGACCAAGACTTACCCGAGACCAGAGTGCTCTGAGACTGAGACAAGACTAGGTTCTTAAAGATTTTTATTTTTGGGCTTTTTGTGCCTTTAATGGATAGATAGGATAGTGGATAGAGTCGGAAATCAGGGAGAGAGAGAGTGGGGAATGACATGCGGGAAGGGAGCCACAGGTGGGAGGTGAACCCAGGCCGCCCGCTTGAGCCGACAGCCTATGGAGGCTGGGGCGCGCGCACTAACCACTGCACCACCAGCGCCCCAAGACTAGGTTCTTATACTGTATTATTTAAGTTGTTGCTAGTTCTGCTTTATTTCCTTGTTAATTGTTTTAGCACCAATAAACCAAGTCAAATTCCTTGTATGTGTAAATGTACTTGGCAATAAACCCTGATTCTGATTCTGATTCTGATTCTGATTCTGAAGACTGAGACATTAAGGGGTCGAGACCGAGTCAAGACCAAGACCATAAATATCAGTGAAAAATCATCTTGTGTGCTGGGGGCGTGTCACTCACTTGGAACATAACATCGGGAAGGTATCGGCTATAACCGGGGATCAAATTATAAATGAATTGAAGTTATTTGTTGTTTTAGAAAGACAGTTTTCCTTCTTATCACAGTCATGACTTGAAAAAAAACCTATCAGTGGAGGTCTTAATTTAAAACCCGGAGTCCGCCCAGTCCTAGACCGAGACAAGACCGGGTAAAAATGCTTTAGATTCCAAGATGACACCTTCAAAAAGTAGTCTCACGACTGTTTTCAGATCAGGAACTGACTTTTTAATATTCTCTTTTACTTTTCTTTTTTGCTGTAAACCTTTACATGCAGAGCATTGCCAGTATTATTTTTTTTGTGTGTGTTCACCGTGCTTCAGCAGGAGGAAGTAATCAAAGGACTTTTCTGGAAACAGAATAAGCCTTTAATAATGGAGAGTACAGAGTAGCAGCGAGATTGAATTCAAAACTTCACTCTCACAAAGTAGAACTTCATTACATGCAGACACAGTCACACGATTAGCACAGTATCAGCTCTTTATCCACACGTCTAATACAATTCATTTGTGTAGGATCATATTAGCATATAAATGGTTATTACAGGAGTCTTTGTTGATCCCTGAGAGAATCCTATTTTCTCTTGTATCTCTTTCTCCCACAGGGTATCAGATCAAATAAAATCCAGTGTTATTTTTTAAAGCAGGTATTGTGTAAAAAAGTTTTCCAGCTTAAACAGAAGAAGCAATTTAGCCAGCGGTGAGCGGGAGATTAGAAAAAATTACGAGCTAATATAGAACACTAAAAAAGGAGATTATGGTGCAGAAATACAATAACAAAGGAGACGGCTGGCAGGGCTCCGCTTGTTGCTCAAGGACGCTTCAGCTGAGAAATAAAAGAGTGTGTACCGAGCCCACGAGTCCATGAGTCCATTTCCAAAATGTCAGCAATCAAAGAAGCACACAGAACAGAGTCTAGACTCACAGAGAAACCTGTCGGAGGTTTGAGCAGCGACGACTTAGAAAAGCAACAACCTGAGCTGTGACTTCAGGAGCTGCAGGATCAGAGTGTAACCCGGCTTACAATCACTGGATTCTGCGGTCAGAAGTTGATCTAAAGTGCACTCAGAGACCAAAGCAGCACGACCAATCCACACTTCAGGAAGCACTGATTTTTGTTCAGGGTAGAAGGTGATATCCAACCCCCCCCCCCAAATATAATCTAAGTAAGTATAAGTATCTCCTCTGAAAATAACTCTGTGAGTCATGACTGTCTACAATGGGTGTAACACCCGAGTCCCACTGTCTGTGATGTTTTCAGAGTTTTCAGAGTCCTATCTTCACTTTGTTTACATCGTCAGGACGGCCGGCTGACTCCTCCCCTCGCGTATAAAAGTTGTTTAATTGAGGGACTAGAGAAAAGAAGAATAACATACTGTACTCACTGCTTAACTGTGTTTCTAGATCACGCTCATTTCAGGTAAATTTACATGCAGTGTGAAGATACGAGCATAATAAAGATCGCTAGCATTAGCATGCTAACACAACAATGCAGCGCGAGTTGTTTTGGTTTCATGCTGGAGCTCAAGGGCGACACCTGCTGGATCAAAAATCACATATAAAGCCTTTAAAGAGAATATCAGTGATGTATTATTTTTAATGTCTGCTTAATGCTGCCCCATGTTTCTCCTGCATCATATATACTTCTTCACATTTTCTAATTGCTGCTACTCGTCTGTCCTGCATTCTTCATGTATTTTACGCCTGTGGCTACTTACCTGCTCGCTCCAATGCTGTCATGTTATTTGTAGTTTTTTTTAGCAATGTTTCCTTGTAAGGTGTTGCTTGCATCCTAATTACTGTCTGTGTCCCCGTTCTCGTAGGGGGCCTATTCTAAAATCTGGCCAGGGACGACAGATGGAAACTAGCCTTGTGGCTAACTCTGGCATATGTACAGAAATGTTGATTAATATGCACTGTCCCTTTGAAATAAAAAAAATAAAAAATCTTTAGCAGGGAGTTTCTGAAGGTTGGAACCATTCCTACAATGTCTGATATTGTTCATGTAGCTATGTCTACTCCATATTGGTACTATATTTATCCTTTATCTTTTTGCAATCTGCTTCTAAATGTAATGTTATTGCTGCTAAAACCATTAAATCTCCTGTTTGAATCCACTTTTGAATGTGTCCTTGTGTGTCGTTTGATTAAAGGACACATTGGCTTTTCAGTGTGTTGGTAAACTTAATTTTCATATTTCAAAGTGTCAATGAATACAAATAAGAACCAGCTCAACAATATGTACTAAAAAACAAATGAAGATAAACAAGCGTTAGATTAAATAAATAAGGATATTTATTTTGCAGATATGTGGAAGAGTAGAAAAAGCCTTTGCACATCCATTTCATAAGACAGGTGCGTAGGAGAGCAGTGTGTCCATCAAAAACTGAAAGGTAAACTCCCACACACTGTCTAACTTTCAAACAAACAACTATTGGCAACGTCAAGGTCTAGAACCGAAACATTGCCAATAAATGTTTGCAAGTTAGACAGTAGCAGGAGTTTACCTTTAAGTTATATGGAAGAATAAAAGTAGTATGTAGGTATTTATAATTATTTTTGCAACATTGGGTGGATATAAGAATTGTAAATAGGATTGTTGTTTATTTAATTTAGGTGGCAAATATTTTCTATATTTGTTGTAAATAAATTTGGGAATTTCTTTGAGTAATGTATAAATTATAAGAAGAAAAGTGAGAAAGGGGTATGGATATTTAAGATTTACCAATGACTTCTTTTCGGACACTTTAACATTAAGTTTGTTAGTTTTTTATTATCTTATTTCAAATTTGTGGTTCGAAATAAAGTAATTTATTCATCTATTAATGGATTAATTTACAGCTGTACAAAATGTTATTTTTTCCATGACTTATCTGATCAGAAATACCGTAACCGGCAACTTT
This sequence comes from Labrus mixtus, assembly GCF_963584025.1. Lineage (NCBI taxonomy): Eukaryota > Metazoa > Chordata > Actinopteri > Labriformes > Labridae > Labrus > Labrus mixtus. Next base: position 2,739,421 of record NC_083625.1, read on the forward strand.
GAAAGTTATACTACATTACCCTAAATGCATTGCGGCTTAACTTTACTACGGCGCGCCAGATGCGGAAATTTAAACCTTTGCCCAAGTGATGGAAACAAATCAGCGTGTACAGCTGTAGTTTGGAGATCCAAGTGTGAGAAGTGTTGTTGGACATGTGAGTGTGTTGTTAGTGTAAAGTTTACGTTTTTATCGTCGTCAACTTTAAAGACAACTACAGAAAGTAAATCTTATTACCAACCGAACAAACGGGCATACAAGTTAGCGGAGAAAGTTAGCCGCAAAGCTAAAAACAACTGTAGCTTAGCTAGCAGCTACACGCAGCTTTACAACTTTAATTCCCCCTAACATCAGTTTTATAAATGAACAATGTGAGACGATGGTGGTCCTGAGAGAGGGGATGTGTCCTGGACTGGATGACGGTTTAATCCGCGACCTGCGAGCTGCTGACATTAAAACAGGTGTGTGTGTGTGTGTGTGTGTGTGTGTGTGTGTGTGTGTGTGTGTGTGTGTGTGTGTGTGTGTGTGTGTGTGTGTGTGTGTGAGAGTGTGTGTGTGTCTGTGTGTGTCTGTGTCTGTGTGTGTGTGTGTGTGTCTGTGTGTGTGTCTGTGTGTGTGTGTGTGTGTGTGTCTGTGTGTGTGTGTCTGTGTGTGTGTGTGTGTGTGTGTGTGTGTGTGTGTGTGTCTGTAATCATTAGTTGACAAACATTATATCTTTTCTTTTTGCAGTTGAGGATCTGGTCTCATCTGACATTGAAGAACTGGCTCAGAGATGCTCCGTGTCCTACAAGGTAAATTTATATCATTAATTAAATATGTGACTCATTCACTCAGGTGAAGGAGTCTGAAGTCTGCTGCAGGTCAGGGAGTTAAGCACCCTGGATGTCCGCCACGTTGGATCGACATCAAGCCTGTTCTAGAAGATACGTTTGTAACTCCTGGGGATTAAAAAAAAATCCTTAAAATACAAGACACTTTAGAAAAACAGGAATATACCGCTATACTTTTATCACAATATTCTATATAATATATATGTCATTTATCCTCACCTCCTTAACCTTCATGAGGCTGCGTTAAGTTTGAATAGTTAGAGACATCCCACCACATAAGAGGAAGTGTATTTCTCCTCCCTGAGATCATTAAGTTGCTCCTCCGTCCATCGCTGCCTGCAGCAGGTTCAGTCTGATCTACACTTCCTGTCCAGCCTGTCCAGCAGGCATCCCCTGAGCTGATAACCAGGCTCCCTCTGGTCCATCGGTCTCCTGCTGTTGATCTGAACCTCTGTTGAGCACACACACACATTACAGCAGCCAGGAGGTCAACGCTAGGCCATCTGCACTGACACGCGTATCTGACAGGCAGCCTGCTGCAGAGGGGTTCAATTAAAACTGCACAAAGCAAGATTTTTTATTTAAAAGCACACCCATCTGATGAGCTCCCGTCCCAAATTGGGGCACCGACGCTTCCGCTAATTGAGACCCAACAGATTTGCCTCACATAGCCGAAAATAAATTACCTTCTCTTTGACATGAACTCTGTCAGGGAATCGTCTCTGCCACAAAGAAGAGACTCATCCGAGTGGGAGCCTGATAAACAGCTGAAAATGTTTTTTTTTCCACAGACAGCTGGACTCTTTATCATTTAGTATCCCCCCCCTCTCAGATTTCATATAAAGCGTCACACCCCCAGCTGGGCCGTGGACGCTGTGTTTTGATGCACAAACTGATGTCACTGTTGATCCAGCGGGATGTTGTCCCACTGTAGTGTTGTGACATCAAATACTCTTCAAACTTCGCTCGAAGAAAGAAACTCAAACCTCCATAGACATTCAGATACTTATTTGATCAAACGGGAATCTTCTCATGGGGTGACGCAGGGCCGGAAAGTGTTATATTTTTCCCCCCTCAGTGACACTGAAGAAGGTCACTTAAAGTTCTGTGTTTGAAGAGCCACGCTGATTTGTTAAAAGAAAAATCAAATACAGACACCTGATATGAAAGTCGACCTTTTCTATGTGAATTGTTTAAACATTATGCAGCATGACTTAAAAACTTTTTAAAATAGCAGTATATACATCTCTCAAACATTATAATGCATTGTAAACATATTATAGTGCAGACTACGATAATGCTCAGCTCTGATTCAGGCTGTGTAGAGTCGTAACACTACCAGAATTTTAAACTTTCAATCAGTTATAGTAAAAATCAAACAATGTCAACACCTGTTTCGATACCATGGCAACAAAAACAGAAGTCTAATCTTCACAACAGGGTCCTAAGTCTCTAACTAGACTCTTCTCCTCTGTCGCCCCCCGGTGGTGGAATGAACTACCAAACTCCATTCGACCTGCAGAGTCCCTCTGCACCTTTAAGAGAAAGCTAAAGACCTTATGAACACCTACAACCTTAATGATGATGATGATGATGATGACGTGGAGGGTTTTTGTGCTGATTAGAACTCTGAAGAACAGCTGTCGATGTGGTGCTCTGCCTCTGGTCACTTCCTGTCAATTCCTCTGGTCACTTCCTGTCAGCATCTGTGTGTCCAATCATATTTAAAGCTGTTTGTTTGAACTTCCTGACGTTGCTTCCTCCTCTTTAGATCCTTGCTTGTGTTGTTCTTACTCTCTGATGTTCATCGCTTTGGATAAAAGCATCTGATCAATGAATTGTAGAATTGTAGAAGTTCAAGGCACTGACTATTGGGTAACTTCTTGTTTTTTAATTACCAAAAATAGCTGGAAAACTCCTGCACAATGTCTAAATTGCACAAATACATTGGCAACATATTGGTTGTGAAATATTGCCAATGTACAGTATATATGCAGTTCAGACCGCTCTCTCTCTCTCTCTCGCTCTCTCTCTCTTGCTCTCGCTCTCTCTCTCTCGCTCTCTCTCTCTCTCTCTCTCGCTCTCTCTCTCTCTCTCTCTCGCTCTCGCTCTCGCTCTCGCTCTCTCTCTCTCTCTCTCTCTCTCTTTGGGTTAAGGTCTTTTACCTGCTCTTTTTTCAAATACAATTTGAATTGTCTTTCAACTGATCCGTTAATTGTTTCAGCTGGAGTTTAAAGTATTCCATTTTTGGGCCAGGAAGGAAAAGACATAATTTTTTTGGGGGGTTTTTAAAGATCCAAACACACACCTCTACATGATCACGCTCTGATAACCACTATGACCCACAAACGGTCAAATGCAGTGTAATGGGAAGTCTTCGCTGGATGCCCCATATTACATTTGACTGGATGCATTAATGAATTCACCCTCCAGCGCAGGATGAGTCATCAAACATATTTTAATGTTACAGAGGTCGACGAGTTACATATCCATATGGAAATACTCTGAATCTCTGACTTTATTAGACGGATACCAAGAATAAATCTCAGAATGATTAATACTGGGAAACAGAATTTGAGCTAGGCTTTTATTTTTTTGAGTGTTCATGTTTCATTTTCATGTGGCATAGTTCTGCTTCAAAGTCTCCCAGAATGCACTGTGATAGATTAGTCGGTGAAAATCCTAGAAGGCCTAGAAGATACTGTTCTCATTAGCTTAGAGCTTTTTTTTTGTACGTTTCCCAATTATAAGTAAAGAAGCAAGAAGGTTGTTGTTTTGTGTAGAAGTTCTGATTCATTTGCAGCAGAGCAGTTTTCATGCAGTTCAAAGAAGCGATCGGGAGAAGAAGCCTTGTTGAGACAAAGACTGTCCAGCAAACTGTGTGGAAACTGTCTTCAGGTTTTTGATATTTTTGCCGATGGAAAGATGTCAGATTGTTATGTTCAGGGGCGTGTCCAGACTTTTTGGACTGGGTAGGCACACTGACTTGTGCAGGGGTGGCCGGAAGTTTGTTTGCACACACATGAATGAAGAACATTTGACTTATAAGTAAAACAGGATAATAACAGCATGTACAACTTCAATCTTAATTCTTCAGGGACTCAAAACAGTACCTCAAAATTCACAAATTATAGTATTTTAAAAAGTTGCAAACTAACATCCTATGAGCTTCCTGTTGCAACACAGCTTGATTAGTGGATTTCAACATAAGTCCCACCTCTGGCAAGGCAAATAGCCAATAATACTCAAGGATTTTGGGGTGTCACCCGTCTGGACACGCCCCTGGTTATGTGTACTTTTCTCCCTCAGACGAGAAGGATGCTCTGGTTTTGTAGTGGTTATGGGCAAGGGTAGCAAAATGTTTAATAGTTTGTGTTAACACGTGATTTGAAACGATATAACCTCTGAAGATGATGGATAAGCACCAAAGCTTTAAACAAACTTGAGATATCCAGTCATATTTTTTATCTAAATTCAAGTCCTCAGGTCGGCAAATCCTCCCGTCCTTTTGGCGTCTCAGAAAGATGCAAACATTACGTTGATGTCTCTCACAAACAGGCAGACAGCAGAAGAGGTTAAAATGCCTAAACTGCACAATTTCAGTACATATTTGTGGCCTTTGTATATGTGCAATGTAGGTAGTGTGCAGGAGTTACCCAGTATTGGGGGCTTCAGACTTGTATGTTTTTGTTACCATGGCATCAAAGCAGGTATCGATATCGTTTGAGTCTTAGAAGTATATCCCAGTTTAAAATTCTGGTATCATGACAACCCAGTTTATGAGAGATGGGATGTTATTCTGTAGAGATCAATACTGCCTTGGGGATAATGATTATATGGACTCCATCATAATGAACTGAATGGTTGCTTCTTGTCAAATGTTCACGTTCTACCTTTGTAAAGTGTAAACAGAAGGAGGGTTTGTGTGTCTGTGCTCTGCAGCAACACTGCTTCTTTTTAATTGGGGCATCGAATCTGACAATTAATATGCAAGTGTGCACCGGTGAGTGCACATGTTTGCAATTAAAATTTCGAAACACATAAAGTGCGAAGTTTGGAGCTGAAAATAAAAATGGATGCCACCTTGGCTTTGGGAACCTGGAAGCAGCTTTTGTTTGTTTCTAACTCTTACTTATATTTTATGATTAGAACAGCACAGTGATGTAGAACAGTAAGACAGAGGAAGTAATGAGTCAAAGGAAAACACAAGCATGCGGTCAACAGTTAGTGTGCGTTGTTTTCCTCGACACAGGAGTATGTGTGAAACGTTGCAGACATCTGTGGTTCTGTGGGAAACGTGTGTAAAGGTTAAAGAAAACACAAAAAGAACAAACAGATAAAAGACGCAGCAAAAGTGTTTATGTAAATCATTTGTAAATCTGTTTACACAATTAAAAAATTCTGTGCCCATGGATTCGCAATCTGTACGCACAGATTTGTAATCTCTACCGACAGATTTGCGATCTGTACGTACAGATTTGCGATCTATACGCACAGATTTGTGATCTGTACGCACAGATTTGTGATCTATACGCACAGATTTGCGATCTGTACGCACAGATTTGCGCTCTGTTCCCAGTTTACAAATTTGTGCCCACGATTTATAGGAAACCGTGCCCACAGTTAGCTAATCCACAGATTTACAATCTGATTTACAATCTGTTCCCAGTTTACAAATCTGTGCTTGTGGTTTATACCAAACCGTGCCCACAGTTTACAAAGTTTACAAATTTGTGCGCAGAGGTTACACAAAAACCTTGCCCAGCTTTTTGTAAATCTATGGGCACTGATTATACACACAGATTTGTAAACTGTGAGAATTTAGCTTTTTTTCTTCCTGCTTTAGACTTCAAGGGTTTCATAGGCATGAAGACAAAATGTTAATAGGAGGGAAAAAAAAACAATTAGTGGTAGGTAGAAAGTAGAGTCCCAATGTTTAAGTGCAGCCACCTCATCAAAGAAGATTAAGGATAGCTGTTGTTGACGTATGTGAGTAACCTGCTTGCTCTGTTTATGCTTCTCCAGCTTCAGGAATCAAATCATCAGTACATACAGGAAGCCATAGCTGTAGCAGACAGTGTGAACATGGCTGTCATTTTGGCAAATCCTCCGACTCGCATTAAAACAAGCCAACATTTTTACTTTGCACGAAGGCTCAATTGGGCAGAAAACGATCAAATCTGGCCGCATCGCCCGAGGTACACGTGTTGTTGTTGTGGATCCATGCTGCAAATGTGCGTACATCATATGCTGCAATCTTTTTTTTGTATTTCAGGCTCTGTTTGCCATCCGTCGAGTGCTGTTGGCCCAGCACACAGCGTTCCCGGTGTCAGGAGCTGATCTGTATGAAGAACTATTGAGCTCAACAGCCATCCTCTCCACTGGAAATCCCAGGTAAAGACAATCGTGCACACACAGCAGCAGCAGAGCACACCGCTTTGTCTTCCAGGCTCCGAGGGGATTTGACGGAGGGCTCAGAGCCACAGGAGCTGAGAGGAAGGTTCACCTCCAAAAAAAATCAAATATGTATTCCTGAGGACAGCAGCTCCGCATGTTTATTTTAGAAGCAAAGGTGATTTTCTGCTGATGCCTCTTTTAGTCTACAGAGGTTTAGTCCATTGTTGCTGCCCGCTGTATGTCAATAAGGTCCTTGATGTGTTTGCTAGGAGAAGTCTCTCTAGTTTGTAGCTGATATTTTGGTTCCTGATACTCTAAAATTCTAAATTTACATGCAAATAATTAGTTTTCCTCTGATATATGTAAAGCTATTTTTGTCTTAGGTTGTACCAAAAGTAAACACACGATGTTGAACGTTACATAGCCTGTGATAAACATTAATCAAGATCTCTCTGCTCAATTTGATATAATAAGTCAACTATATTATTCAGACTTAATGCATGCAGTGGTTTGTTCGTCATACCCATCTTTTGTAAATTAGGACTCAGAAATCACAATATATTGCCTAGCTGACAACATGGCGAGTTCAGGTCAGGAAATGACAAAAACTGCACTAAACAGACAAATATATCTGCCTAAATATGAGACATGTGGGCTGTACTGAGATCCCTACAATTCACCTGAACTCACTCACAATTCACCAGAAGCCAAGTTTACTGACATTTTTATGTGACCTGATTTTAAAGCTGGGTACGTACTGTTGTTTCCTCTCGTTTATCTCTAACCTCGATGCATACAGTATGTAGTGATGTGATTCTTCTGGATATATCTGGAATTTCTGATTCGTCATCGTGAAGAGGACTCGTGAATAATGGAGACACATAAAAACACATTCTCAGAGAAGGGCGGTAAAAAAGCTGTTTTGTGAAGTCAGGAGAATTTAAATGACATCCACAGTTTTCCAAATATCCATGCTTATGCTTCCAAACCTTTTTTAAAATACGGCCGCAGTGTGACACGTTAGCTGTTGGAAGAACATGAGCATCAACACAAATTACAATACGCTGTTAGCCACCATCTAACCGCACCGCTAATGACACGTTGATCCAGGTCTGATTAGAGATTTGTTCCAGTGTGTCATGTGTGCTTTTTTTTTGTCCAGTGAAACTGTGTGGCTTCGTCCTGTGACTTCCTTAAAGTAGAGTAAGGATTCCAAGCGTTTCTATACATTTTAGTTTTGCTGATCTAAACTGCCGGCCGAGAAAATCATCAGATTATAATCCATGAAAGGACTGCGCTTCTCGATTTGAATCTGAACAGTACCTGGTCCTGACACGGTTAGCTTCACCGTGATCCTCCAAGTGGGCCGCCCCAGGTTCAAGTCCGACCCCTGATGTCCTCCTCTATCCACTCTACTGTCTACATGAAGCCAAAAGCCCCCAAAAATAAAAGGAGTAAAAAGAGAGCCGTGCTTTATGACACTGAAGACGCTGACTTTAGTCGGGTCTGATTTTTCCTCCCGATGCTTTGAGTAGACCAATCAGCTCTTTCCCATTTCAGAAGTGTTGTTTGTGTTTTAGCAGCAATCAGTCAGAACGCTGACGCTGCTCTCTGCAGCTCAGTGGATGACATCACATCCAGACCCTCTGTAGTAAATCCTTTATCATGATCTGTATTATACTGTTAGTCTCCGCCCCCATCTTAGGGGTATAGACTGAGATTTGAAGGTCAAAGGAGAGGATCATCAGATAAAAAAAGGCTCTCAATCCACCATCACAAGAGCAACAGATGCTTTAAAAGTCGTTTCTTTTCTTCATTCTTTGCTCCTCAGCAGAGCGGCACACAATGACGACACAGAACGCGTGTTCGATCGATACTTTTGTGCATTACCAAAGATGTTTTGCAACCAGATTCCTCTCCGCATTGATCCACTTCTATCAAACTAAAAAATCTTCTCAGTCAGTCATAATCAAGTTTGCATTGACCCGTGTGGGCAGAATATGCATCTGGCAGTACGGGAGCTGTGGTTATAAATACAGCAGAGCAAAAAAAAAAAACACGGCGTCCTTTTTAGAAATGGCCCGTGTGCGACAGCAAAAAGCTGAATTCTTCTGCGCTTGTTGTTGTTCCATCGGGCTAAAGTGCCTCCTGATATATCAGCTGCCTTAACTTGGCCTCCAGCCTGACCACTTTCCACCAAAATACTCTCTCTCTCTCTCTCTCTCTCGCCAAAGTGCTCGAAAACATTTAATGACTTGAGAGAAACCTAAAATCCCCTCTGCTCCCAGCATGGCGTTGCGTTACAGCGTTGCTTCCATCCACCTGCCAAACGGGAGACATGAGACCCATCGTGTGCAGCGTGCACAGAGACGAGTGCTGTCATCAGTCTGTAGTTAGAGTGCAAAGTGTTGAAGTTAAATATCCGCAGTGTGAAAAGAAAAGGCTCTAAAGTGAGGGCTGCATGCTGCTCTGGACAAATCTGTGCTCTGAGCCAGCATGCTGTAATTTATAGCACAGTACAGAATAATAAATCATCACAGGTGTTTTTTGTCTCCGTGGCTCATCTTAAGTGGGGTTTCATAAATTAGTTAGTGCTCTGGATTAGTGATATGAAACTGATTCAGCCGTGCGGGGAAAAGGCTGTGTTTGATTTGTGTATATTGGCTGCGCTCTACTGGTGAAAAGGTGAACTGCTGAATGTTCAGGCTGTCAATTTTTTTTTTGCACACTCAGTATGATGTGTGGTTCATGCACAGACTGAACGCTGCACTCATTGTTAGGTATCCAAACTAAAACACGTCCAGGCTGTCAGTCCGAGCCTCCTGAAGCCTGCTGTGGTTACTGAGACATTTTGAGAGTTGGTGTTGATTCAGTGTTAGAAGTGAGTTTGTAAGTTTTCGCTTGTTTTGTATCAAATCTCTACAATTGTACAATTCACTTAGCAGACGCTTTTATCCAAAGCGACGTACATCAGAAAGTAAGCAAGGATCTAGAGAAAAGGGAACAATGTCAGTAAGAGCAAACGATCAACTTTGAGTCTGATTGGACACACTGGTGCTGACAGGAAGTGACCAGAGACAAAGCACAACATTGAGGGCAGTTCTTGAGAGCTCTAATCAGTATAGAAACCATCTTATAAGTCGTCGTTATCAAACAAAAACCATCGTCATTACCATCATCATCATCAATAATATGGAGACCATCATCATTAAGTTAGTAGGTATTCATGAAAGAGCTGGGTCTTTAGCTTTTTCTTAAAGGTGCATCTCTTCTTTGATTTTAGAGATTTGGCCCAAAACGTAAAAACACTTCAGTTAATAGAACAGAATGTTATTTTTGTCCGCGATGTGGAAAATGTCTTCGGCTTCACAAAAACAAATAAAAAAGCATGACAATGACAAAAAGCGACCCTCTCCTTCCTCACTTCCAACGTCGATCCACAATTTAAACGAATTCTCAATCCACAAGATTTATTAACAAATAACACAAAACTAAGTAATTCTTCAGGGAGAGCGCCGGCCAAATAATAAACAGAACATCTCAGTGAAAGCATTTCAGCTTTACCCTCTCTGCTTCAAGCTGTTTGATTTGTCCACTGTGAATCAGAAATCAGAGAAGGATGAAAAGACTGCTCGAGCTTCAGAGAGTCTGTTTTTCTGATTTTTGAAATGTTTGAGATTTAATCAGAAATCAAAGAAAAGTCGAGGGACTGCAGATGAGAATTAGCCCGAGGCTAACTCTGGTGCAATGCATGAAATGGCAACATTTATGTTTTTAATATTGTACATGGTCCAATAAAAAGTAAATGTAGTGTTGTAGTCAAGATCAAAATAACCAAGACCAAGACGTACCAGAGTCCAGAGTGCTCAGAGACCGAGACAAGACCAAGACCAAGGCAGGGCTGGATCGAGTCAAGACCAAGACCATAAAGATCACTGAAAAATCTTCTTGCATTCAGGGGGCGTGTCACTCATTTAGACCGCAACACCAGGAAGGTTGCAGCCGTAACCGGGGGATAAAAATCAAACTACAAATACTTTAAAGTTATACCCTGTTTCAGAAAGAGACGTTTTCCTTCTAATCACAGAAATGATGTGGAAAAAAACTACCTGTCAGTGGTGGTCTTGATTTAAAATCTGGATGCCGCCCAGTCTGAGACCGAGACAAGGTCGAGTAAAAATGCTTTCAATTCAGAGACGAGACCTTCAAAAAGTGGTCTCGAGACCAACACCGATCTTGAGTACTTCCACACGAGCTCTACTATAACTAATTCTCTATCTGGTTAAGTCCATTATTTCATATTCTAACATGCACTGATCATGTTTTTAGCTAAATGATGAGAAAACAGTCTTTGGCAACACAAAACATTTAAAGCTAAAGAAGGAAACAGAAAAAGGAATATCATTTATGAATCTAGCTGATGAGAGTACCAAACAAAATGCACAAAGACCAACAGGAAGAGGAGGCTTCAGAAGGTAAACAAAGCTCATCAGATTTCTTTCTGCAGCGCTGCTTTGTCTCACAAACAGAGCTGATGATGAGGAGGCTTTATAGCTGTCATCAGCGGCTGTATCATGTAGCCCACATCAACAGTTGACAGTATAATGGCACACTGATATTATAATGACATGCATGGGCTCATGTTTAGAAATGTGTGGGTGTGAAGAAGTGATCACCTCTCGTTGAAAAATGGGAGAGCTTTAGTCCTCCATCAGAGCCGCCCCTCATGACCAGCTCAGCCTTGGAGTTCAGCGTCTGTAGCAGCCGACATCCAACGCTACATTTAAGCTGCAGCTGACACGAGAACTAGCACCCTGTTGAAGGCTGACTCAGCTATTTTTAAAACCTTGGTCTTATTTTTACACATTTAGGGTCTACATGGATAGAAGGTGCAAAAGATGCTGAGTCAATTAATGAAGTAATGTATGAATAACCATTATAAATAAATATAATAATCAACTATTAAAAAACCTGATATAGACAGATCTTGGTTATGTGCAAACACGCATACAATCTTTGATCTGCAGGAAATGACGCACACTTATTTTTTTATATACATATATTTTTTTTCTTTCATTTAATCGTTTTCTACTTCTTTTTTTTATTTCTTAAACAGTAAGCTTAACCTGACTATCTATATCTTTGTAAAAAGGAGGCACAAAGCTCGCTCTGGATGCTGCCTCTGTTATATGCATTTTGAATCTGCATCTATTTATATGTATTGTTTCCTATGTATGTGAAAAAAATGTTGCAAATATGTGTAAGTAGAATGATCGTAAACGTTAATGTATTGCAATAAAAGTATTAAAAAAAAAGATGCTGAGTCAGTAGATCAGCTCGGCCTGCAGCTGTGACACAGGCAGCGATGTAATCCCTGCAGACAACTAAAGTACTGTCACTAAATGTTCAGACTCAGATTTTTATCCTAAGTCTCTGACAAGCTGTGCTTTGCTTTCTTAACTCCAACCGAACAAACTCTTGCAGATAAATCATATTTTTATCGTCATTATGATCGCTATGTCTGTGAGAAACTAAACAAAGCCGGAAATGGAAAATTGGATCTTCAGAAGACTCAATAAGAAAATGTGAGCCTCTTTGTGGCTTCCACTCCAATCATACACTCAGATGAAGACCTTCACTTCCAAGGACAGCACGATACTCTGATCTCACTGATGAGCGCAGCCCATGGGGAAATTCAGAATCTGGGCCTTTTTCAAGGACAATCACTTCACCCCCTCGGAGCCCTTCCAGGAGCACAACCTGATGTTTCATCAACACTCGCTGCCCCAACTGTCAGGAGTAATCCATGCAAGTCCATCCCGACCCATTCTACTCTTCTCCATCAAGCTGTGGCTGATTAAAAAAAAACCACCATCAACCAACCACAGGCTCCCAGTGATGCGTCCCCATCGAGCTGTGGGGACCTTGGCTATGTAGATTTAACGGCAGCGCTGTCACATCCATCATCAACACGTGCAGGCGGAGATGATGAGATTACATAAACTTCACAGATCGTTTGGCTCGAGCGCCAACGCGGACAAATCAAAACATTCCCGTGCTGAAGGAAAAACAGCAGTGACAGCGTAACTTTGTATTCTGTCACATGTGACGGCAGATCAGCAGCTGACGCTTTCTGGTACTTTGTGCTTTGGACATATTCGGGACAGAACTCAAAACATATTTAGGTTGGATTCCAAGATGAAGCTCAGCCCAACAACAATGGACTAAAAAAAAAAAAAAAAAAAATTTAAATGAGAGCAGTCAATAATATATCTATAGATAGAGAAGAATATCATGTTATGTTTTATTATTCTATATTGAGTCTGGCTAACCTCCTCCTGAGAAAAAAAGTGTTTTGATATGGATTTTTTTAACATAAATTAATCAATCAATCAATCAAACTTTATTTATATAGCACCTTTCAGACAAATTCAATTGCAGTTCAAAGTGCTTTACAAGAGTGCAGAAAAGTTATTGATTAAAAAGTAGTTTATAAAATCATTGAGAGACTAATGCACACCAATAGAATAAGAAATAAAAAAAGAAAAAGAAAAAGAAATCTAAAATTTAATACGACACATGAAAGCAATAAGATATTAAAATTAATACATAGGAGAAGAATATTTAAAATTGGAGTAGGATAAAAAAGACAATACAATAATGTTAAGATTTGAATTGATATAAAAGCCAGACTGAATAAATGAGTTTTAAGACTGCATTTAAAAATCTCAATATTCCCGGCTCCTCTCAGACCCTCAGGAAGGTCGTTCGACAGTCTCGGAGCGTAACAGCTGAAAGCAGCATCGCCAAAGGTTTTTGTCCTGCTCTGTGGAACAACTAAAAGAGAGGAACTTAAGTGTTAGGACAGCTAAAAACAACTTCCAAATCATTTTTTTTATTTATTAAAACTTGGGGCGCTGGTGGCGCAGTGGTTGGTGCTCTCATAAACCACTTTAAGGATCCTTCTTGGGAACAAACAGTTTTTAAAACCAACCTCGTCTGAAAACAAGCGTCCTTGTTCTCGATGTTTGGTATTTGCCCTCCCTCTGGTCCCGTCTTATCCCGGTTGTATTTCCACATGAAGTGGTGCAGAGCTGGCCGTAAACTAACCTGACACCAGCTCGACTGAACTATTGTTTGCAGGATGAAGTCGTGTAGGCGCGGTGAGGTTAAGGTAGTTTGATTGACCGCTGACAGCCTGCTCTAAAAAACTTTTAACCACGACCTTTGACTCTGAACGTGATCCACACTTCAGTGCTGTTTCTGTTCCACTCGCTTCAGCAGAAAATTAAAAGACCTCTGCTGATTTACTGTCCGAGTCTCCTACAGCGAGCGAGCGAGAACACATAAAAGAGGTGCAGGAGGTCTTGTATAAACAGCCCGGGGTGTGTAAAGGTACGAGTTCAGGGGAAGATTTACCTACGCAGCTACAAAGAAGCCATGACAAGACTGACAAGGTTGGAAAATGTGAAGAACAGACCGCCCTTCACTCGGCTCATCCCTGCGGGTAAAGATAGTTTCAGAATCGTCTCTGAGTGTTCCTGCTGTAGCTCCGGGCTCTCCGGGGTTCTTCTTAAGACAGACTTGCAGATGATGTCGTTTAGAAGAGTTTCTGAAGCGTCCTCCGTGTATCACACCTGAAGACAGGAAGTAATACAAAGTGGAGGATTTAACAGGAAGTGACCGGTCAGTGGAGTTAAAGAGAGAACACATTCAGAGGATTCTTTTGAACGTTAGACTGACCAGATCATCTTAATCCGTTCAAACGATATGTTCCTCTTAAGTCCTCTGACGGCAGCTGGATGAAGAACCTGCCGATGTTTCTTCTTCTCTCTTATGAAGTGTGTCCCTGGTCATCATCCGCTCGGGGACTACACATGGAAATAAGCTAGTTAGCTAAATCTGGTACAAAGCATCTCTTCTATTCTGGGACTAATGTTTACAACTCTGAACCTTATTAAAGGCTTTATATGCGATTTCTTGATCCAGCAGATGTCGCCCTTGAGCACCAGCATGAAACCAAAACAACTCGCGCTGCATTGTTGTGTTAGCATGCTAATGCTAGCGATCTTTATTATGCTCGTATCTTCACACTGCATGTAAATTTACCTGAAATGAGCGTGATCTAGAAACACAGTTAAGCAGTGAGTACAGTATGTTATTCTTCTTTTCTCTAGTCCCTCAATTAAACAACTTTTATACACGAGGGGAGGAGTCAGCCGGCCGTCCGGGCGATGTAAACAAAGTGAAGATAGGACTCTGAAAACTCTGAAAACATCACAGACAGTGGGACTCAGGTGTTACACCCATTGTAGACAGTCATGACTCACAGAGTTATTTTCAGAGGATATACTTGATTTATATTATATTTAAGTGTGAAAAATCACATATAAAGACTTTAAAGGACTTCAAATATTAGAAAAAAAGTCAAGTACTTCACTAAGGTTCAGAGGGACTGAGACGTTGTGATGTTTTCTAATAATTTGGTGACGCCGAGCAAAAGTGGTGTGCAGGATCTTTTCTTTTTAATGTGATTGTATGGAAAAGTCCCAGAGCTTTAAAAGAACTACAGATGTTTACTCATATTTTTTAAATACATTTGTGTAATGTAGACAGTGTGCAGGAGTAACACTTGGTGTCTAGGACTTCTATTTTTGTGAACTTCATATCGAAGCGGGTACAGACAGATTTCATATCCTAATTTAAAAGCTGGTATTGCGAGTGACAGTCCATCTTCACACCTATTTATAAAGTAATGAAGTACCATGCAAGGACATTAAAAACTGAAATTACTGAAGGCTAGAACATTCCTCTGAGTCACACTGCCGCCATGAGTGGACGTCGTTATCGTTCTTCTCGGCTGAATAAACGTACAAAAGATTCTGCAACCAAAAGTGAACCAAAACTGCAGACATGAACGATGTGCTGGACGACTTTAGGATAAGATAAAAAAAAAAACATATTCTGAGATCATAACGTCCTGGTTCCATCCTGGATTCTGTTGTTTTTTCAAATTTGAACAGACAGCATGTGGTTTGACGTGATGCTGGAATATAAACATGAGAACACCGTAAACGTATGAGTGTAAAGTGTTTGACTGCAGCCTCTGTTGAGAATGAGTTTGAATTGGCACCACAGATCCTCAGCAGACAAACCCTGCAGACTTCAACACACACTCTGAGCTTCATCAGCAGCCAGGTGTATGTTGACAGATTCAGAGTGACAGACACATCGCAGGCCGATCTCGATGAGAAACGATAAAACATCTACAGAAAAAATGATGACTTGGCCGAACATGTTAGGAACGCCAGCTCCTCCCATCTGCAGCGTTTGTGGGCTTTAATAGTTTGTTACACGGGATGGCAGCTGTGAGTCATGAATTGCACTTTTGTTTTTTTTGTTTTTTTGCAGCTTAGATAAACTGCTGGATTCAGGCGTTTATACTGGAGAGATAACAGAGCTGTCGGGAGGACCAGGAAGTGGAAAATCTCAGGTAAACATTCCCTCTCTTCCCGCTCCATGGCTGATCATTTCATCCTCATAACCCCCCCCCCCCCCCCCCTCCCCCATCATTATAATAAACTCTTCTCTTCATAGGATAGGAAATTGCTCTCTGGCTGAAGTCAAACTTTTCACTGTTACTTTTTGAGTTACTGTTACTTTTCTCTGACTTCCTCCTGCACGCTCGTCGCTCGTCTTGCAGGTGTGTTTCGCTGTCGCCGCGCACATTTCCTTCCACCTGAAACAGAGTGTGATATTCATCGACACGACGGGAGGATTCTGCGCCGGCCGCTTGCTCCAAATGCTACAAACTGAAACGAGTAACACTCAGGAGCAGGTGAGTTGTCAGGGCAGCGAGATGTGTGTATATATATAAAACATGATGTGTGACATAAGAACCATGTAACTCCATTTCACAGATGGAAGCTCTGCAGAGGATCCACGTCTCCCGCTTGTTTGATGTCTACGCTTTGCTCGACTGTCTGTACGGTCTTCGCGGTGGCGGTCTCCAGCAGGTTTTGTTTTGGCGTCCTCTTTACTTTTTCGTCTTAAAATATCCCAAACACCGCGCTGTACCCCGGGGAACCTGTGTGAGGGACAGATCTAAATTTGAGCTAATCTAATTTTGTCACATCTTTGTGTGCGTTAGACGTCCGTCGGCGGTGGATCTGTCAAGGCGGTGATCGTGGACTCGGTGTCGGCTGTTATCTCGCCTCTACTGGGAGGCAAACAGAACGAAGGTGGTATCTCTTTCTGCTAGTCCGTCAAAAAGTCCATCACGCCCGCAGCTGTTGTTTACACCTGAGCCCAGAAACTCCGAGTGTATGTCTGGAATCTGTCACAACAAGAGTTCCCCGTTCTTTTTGGAAGGATGACATCTGAGTTAATTCAAGTCATAAGAAACTGTCAGGTGGAACCCCAAAACATCACATTTCAAGATTCTCACAGCTGTTATAAATAGAGCTGTTAAAGGTTCATCTCTGCTTCCCTTATGTTTGAAAATAGATGCATACGTTTTAAAAGATACTTCAGTCTTTACACATGTACACACTTCCTTTATGTTAGGATGGACGCATCCCCTAGAGGGCGCTGTCTCATACCGACCTCCACTTCTCCATCGCTGTCATCTATGCCAGCAATCGTTGAAACTAAACTAAACTAAAATCGATTAAAGGTCACATATTATTAAATCCACTTCTCCATGTTCCTCTAACACTAATGAGTCTGTCTACAAACCCCCCAATGATGAGAAAAGTCCATCCTCTCCGTCTTCTGTCTGCTCCACTTTTCAGAAAATGTGTGCTCAAACAGGCCGTTTGGAGATTTTCCCTTCATGACATCACAAAGGGCAGTAGCCCCTCCCCCAGGTGGGTGACACTCCCACAGCTAGGTGTTTGTTCTGCCCTCTGAGTCTGCCTTCTCACCGTAAACAATAGGACATGGAGCGAGAAAGACCGAGTACACCCAAGCCTTTCCAGAGAGGGGGCGTGGTCAGACACAGCTCATTTACATATTTAAAGGTACAGACACAGAAACAGCCTGTTCTGAGCAGGGCTGAAATAGAGGGGTTTATAGACATGATCAAATACAGGATCAGAGTGGATTTAGAACAAGAAACTTCACACACATGTTTTGAGGAGCTCTGAGACTTATTTACACTGAAGAAGAAGAGGAGGAGGATATGTGACCTTTAAATCAAAATGGCTAAAACAGTCTATGTAACATATCGAGTAAAGTACTGAGGATTTTTTTCTGCAAAGTTATTCTACTCATCCTGTGGGGTCCATGAGTGTCTCTTGACTGTCTTATATTATTTACACTGTGTACCAAAGTCAAGGACTGACTGACATTGTGTTCCCTGGAGCTCCACTGTTGAGTGCCTTTAGTCGAGCCCCGGAATATTAAAGACCTGTAAACATCACAACAGTCCTCTGTAGCTCCATTTACTTACTGTTGACTTATTAAGAAGCATTCAGATTATTCCATCCACGATCTCTCTGTAACGCCGCTGTGCCCTGCAGGCATGTCCTTGATGATACAAGTGGCAGGAGTTCTGAAGACGATGGCGAAGGACTTCAATATCGCCGCTTTGGTAAGGATGACACCGTGTTTGACGTGCGCTGCTTTAAATGCAAGATACATCTCCCGCTGTCAGTTAAATATCTGCACAAAACCCCTCGCACACTTCCTCTTGAGACCTGGTGAGAAATGTAAACAATACTCAGATTCTTTTTTTTTTTTTTTTTCTTGTTTTGTTCTGAAAACAAATCACACAAAGTGAAAATCTAAAGGTGACAAACAAAGTGTTAAAGGTCTCTGTGTGTGACTGCAGGATGTCATTATGTAAAACATGAACTTATCTCATTAAACAGCCAAAGAAAACATGGCTTCACCTCTAATCAGGAAGTCATCTGAGGGGAGATAAAGATCGTTTGTTTAGCGCTCGGCGGTGATTAAAAACAATCTCGCTGTCACACTTATTTATTCTTCTTTCTTCTAAGTCACGTCTCCTTTCCAGCTCCATTAAACCATAAAACTAAATAAAGACGCGCTCTCTCATACTTACAACCCCTCTGAGAGGAAAATCAAGCACGCCGCTGTCTGGGCCCCGCAGGTCACTAACCATGTCACGAGGAGCGCCAGCGGGGAGGTGCAGCCGGGCCTCGGCGCGTCCTGGAGTCACATCCCCAGAACCAGAATCCTGCTGGAGCGGGTGGAGAAGTCTGCGGTGTTCAGCCCCTCAGGCCTGCGCTCTGCGACCCTGATCAAGTCCTCCAGACAGGTACGGCACGCTGCAACGCCTCGCACGGCACCCGGCTCCGGGTCGATTCCGTCAAAGAGGTTCGGATGACAGGCGAGTGTCAAACGACTTTTTAAAATAGACGCTTTGATGTTTGTTTGCTCTGAAACAGATTTAGATATAAGCTCTTCATTTAATTTAAAATCACCCTGAAGCTCGATAGATGAACAAACAGACGGAGACGGCCTGTGACTGACGACCATTTGATTTAAGACGTTTCATCGCAGTGTCACGTGGACGTTTTAAGATCTGACAAAACACAACTACAAGTAAATAAATATAAAGTGAACACTAAGAAACTTCAGATCTTTAGTTCTCGAGTTCTTGTGAGTGAAGTTGGTTCATCACAGTCGCCTTCATGGCGCCCGTTTCCGACTACGAGGGTAATTAGTGATCATGGAAGTCTTCTGATTTAGTCTCTTCTTATGATGATTTTTTTTTATTCCTTTTCAAAGTTCTCAACAAATATTTTATAAGTGCTGGACTTTTAAGTTTTTCTGTGGAGTCTTTGTACCGCAGTCATAAAAAGTCGACAAGTTACTGTTCACGTGGATCGACAAAGTACAGACAGGAAGTTTAAATCAGAGATGTTTTAAATCAAAACAATTACATTTTTTAATTGTTATTAATCACATGTTTGAAATATAATATGTTTTTTTTTTTTGAGGATACTTTACTCGCTGTTTGAATTCAACTGTGCTTTTATTTTGAAATAAAGTAAGGCCCTTCCTGTAGATGAAAGGTTAGGACAGGAAGTTAAGCACAGAAACAGGAAGTGATTAGGGATCCCAAAGTGAGGTCAAACATCTCAAAGGACACTGAGGAGGCTTAACTACGGTGAGCCTGAAGGGACAAAATAGCATGAGATTAATCGTGATTTTAAAAAAAGATGAATGCATTATTTTCAGACTTCAGGACTGCACGGTGTTGCCTCACAGCGAGGAGGTTCCTGGTTTGAATCCCCGTCTGACAGGAGCCTCTCTGTGTGGAGTTTGCATGTTCTCCTCTGTGCATGTGTGGGTTCTCTCCGGCTTCCTCCCACAGTCCAAAGACATGCTCGTTAGGTTACCTGCTGAATCTAAATTGCCCGTTTTATCTGCTTCAATATTCAGACCATCGAGCTGCGATTTCTTCAAATGCAGCTTCAAAACATCACACTATAAAGAAGTCTAAATGCTCTTTACTTCACTGTCTTTTAGTTTTTCATGTCTCTGAAGAGTCTGAAAGAAAAGACGGAGCTGCAGAACGACAGACAATAGAAGCTGCTGCTTTGTGAATAAATACATTAGTGGACTCTAAGGGAGTTTTATTACTGACAACAGGAAATCACTTCTGCTGTAGCTCTAAACTATTCTCCCCGTCTTCTGATTAATACAGTCGGGCATTAATTCTACATTGTCTGTTCAGGAATTAAAGAAGTCGTCCTCCTGATGGAACGAAGCACATTCAGAATGAGTGAATTAGATTGCAGACGAGTCCTGTTTGTGTGTTTCTATGTATTTTTTTTTTTAAATGAGTAAATCAGCTCTTTCCATCTGCTCTGCTTCTCAGCCGTGTCCCATCAAAGAGGAGTTAAACCTGCGGTGGTGGAGCCGCTCACAAGAAGCTTCGTCGTCAGGGAAGAGAAAACTGGATGAGACTGATCCCTGATCCTCTGCCCTAAATGTCTCATCACAGGTACGTGCAAGTTTCTGGACCGCTCTGTGTGTCAAGCTCTTTTAGAGTGAACGCACGCCACGATCAAGCTGCAGCCATTGGAGCAAATATCACAGCAGACTTAAACGAACAATATGATGACAATGTTTACACTAAAATATCTAAATAAATGTCAAATGGACTAAACCTGTTATATATTTTTTGTTGAGTTACATAACCTCTAATATTTATCAGTTATCAAAGCCAGAGAAATTTGTCATTTGAGAGTTGAAAGAGACATTTTTATCGTTGCCATGGGAACATCAGATGTTACGTCAAAAACCGCTTGTAAGGAAGCGGGAGGTGCTGCTGAACGCTGCCGTACTGTCGCTGTGATTAAAAACGTCATGGAAATTATACTCGGATACGTTAGCTCGTCTGTAAACATATTCTCTTCCTCAGGTCGGTTTACCCCAGTCGTCATGACTACGGTCAACACGCAGTTTGTTTTCATTGGGGGTAGAGTAGCAGAGAGAACTCCCATGATTCCCCTCCACGTCATCTTTTGTTATCGTTTTGATTGAGAGCCCCCTGGTGGTTGAATCTACATACTGTGCGTTTAGTCTGAGACATAACACCAAAAAGTATTTTAAAGTTACCAAAAAAGGGGAAAAAAAGCTTCAATCATAAGTTGTTTTTCAGTTTGTTATTTCAATTAGATGAAACTTTAAGAGCTCTGAACTCGACAGGAGCAGAAGACTTCCTTTGAGCCGCTCGTTTAATACTCCGCTGCAGGAGGTAAAGAAAAGGGACCTTCCTCTTGTGCTTTTTTTTTTTCCATCCTTCAGGCAGCAGCACGGCGGGTTCATGAAGCCTTTTGCCCCCTCAGAGCACCGAGTTATTCACACAGTCATTCAAACATTTAATTAAGCCACCTCATGGCCTCCAGTATCCGCTGGATAAGGAGCCAAAATCTGAATTATCCTCGAAAGCCATTCAGAGGCTGCGATGAAAGCCTTTCAGCACCTCATTGGATTGTACAGACGGTCTCATGTATTTTAGTTTAAGGGGGCAAAGCTGTGATATGATCTTGGTTTTTGAATCCAGTAAACCTGTAACACCTCCTGCGCCTGCAAGGAGCAAAACAGAGCGATGATACAGAGACGTTTTTATTGTCTTTATCAGTGTTTTGTTTATTTCTAATGGCAGACATATTTGGTGTTCCTCAGTTCATGAGCGGGGCTTTAATACCTCGCTGAGTGTTTAACAAAGGCAGTTAAAAAAAGAAACGCTGATGGAGCCCCGGCTTGTTCTGCATGATGTCATGATTATGTCACTACAATAATCTAAGTCTACAGTCCACTTCTGTACGCTGAAGTAGCCCCTCCCTCTTTTTTCATTAGTATTCAGATAATTAGTATCCAATCCCACATTTTCATGATCCTCCAAAGTTACCTCAAAGTGGTAAAAACACAAAACAACTTGAAACTAAACGTTTACTGTTAGTGTTCAAAGGAAAAGGTCGGTGTGGAATAAATAAAAAAAATGTCCTGAGATCAGCTGAAACCAGGAAACACTGTCAGAAATCTCCACAGCTCGGTTTAAAAAAAAGTGTCAACATCTGGACTGTGTCTCCAGATCTTAAGAGTCGACCATGTTCTTCTGGTCTTCATGGATTTAGAGTCCCGTCGTGCAGACCGCTTAACGCCGTCTTCTTGTTTTTTTTATTAACAGGGAGGAACGACGCGCCTCTTGCGGATGCACTCCCAGATCCAGCTGGGCGAGACTTTGTGAGCCTGGCTGTCCTCGGCGGGTTCGGCCGCCAGTGTGTGCGTGGCCGAGGCGGCGTCGTAGTCGGCGACCAGGTCTCCGTCGTACGCCACGAAGTAGCGCCTCAGTTTGTCGAAGTCCTGCACGGAGACGGGCAGGAAGAGCTTCACCCCGCTGAAGATGTCCAGCAGCGTCTACACGGAGAGAGATAAACGAGAATGATCAAAATCAAACCTGCTGACCTCACTGATCCAGAATGTGATGTTATTTTTCTAACTCATTATTTAGTGACTGATAGAATTTGTACTATTGATATATTGGAGTGCAAATCCATTCATTTGCTTTTTTTTGTTTTAGTAGGGATGTAACGATACTCGACTCACAATATGACATGTTTCATGATTTCTATAAAGGCACGAGATTGAAGTCAATTCATGAATAAATGTGATTTTCTATAAAAAAGTGGCAGACACAATGTTTTTAATCTGTATATTGTGACAATACTAGTATCTCACAAAATGCCCTTTTTGTTTGAAATAACATTCAAAAAAGTATTCCATTATATTTTTGTCAAATCGATTTAAACGGTCCATATTTATATCGATTTTTTGAAGTGTACTGCGAGATTTGGTTACATCGTTTTAACAGCTTTTTTTTAGCCACAGCGGATACATTACAAGTTGAAGCTGGCGTAGGCAAATAGCCACTCCCCCCACACACACACACACACATGAACATGCTCTGACTGTCCACTAGGGGTCCCTGAGAGCGCAGTAAGAGATGCATGCTGCTCATAGTTGTTGACCCAACTCTGTAAAAAGAACCTTTCCCTGCCATCTTTGTGAAATTAGTTTGTGAGCATTAAAATGTTTTTGCAACTAATGCTTTCAAAAGAAAATATATTTAGAATCACTTGTTTTATTTTTATTGGCTCTGATTTCATGTTTGGATTTGGATACCAGAGTCATTTCTGAGAATGTGAGAAAGGTGACTCTTCATGTTTAACCTCTAAGATGGTCAATTAACTGTGATCATGTTTACAACACATCAAACATACGATCACTCCTTTTCCAGGACTTGAACCCTTCAACCCACAAACATCTTCTCTGAGCCTGTTTACCTAAAACGACATGTAGGAGATGGAGAAAGTTTTTATTGACCCACCTTGTCTTTGCTGGGCTCCATCAGCTGCGAGGTGGACTTTGCTTTGCTCTGTCCGTTACTGTGAACACTTTCACTCTTCTTCACCTGGTTGGAAAACAGACATCAGTTCATAAAGTTCAGTCCGCTCATCCAGGATGTCTGTACTGATGCAAGGTTACATCAGCGGTATGGACACACTGCAGGCACTTCACTTAATAACATACCTTCTTGGCACTGGGTCCTTCAGAGCCCGGACTGCGAGGCTCCGACTTGACCACCTTTGGTTTTGGTGGACTGTAAGGCTCTGATTTGATCACCTTTGGTTTGGGTGTGCTTCTGCTGCTGCTGCCTGGGAAGAGAGAGCAGGTAGTTGATGATCACATAATCATTGAGAAAATGTTTGCAGCATGCAGTCGGATCAAACCAGTTTCCTGTTTTTTTTTTTTTTACTTTCTTGCTGTAAAATAAAAACCATACACTCCACATTTTAGTGACTCCGTGTTCGTCCTGAAATCTGTTTGTTGCCTGAAACCGACTTTAAGACCTATGAGTGTGATGAGGGCGAGGATATATGGCCATAACTAAACCGATAACATTTTTCTGTTTCATTTAACCAGGAGAAAAAACTCACTATAAACCCCTCTATTTCAGCCCTGCTCACAACAGGCTGTTTCTGTGTCTGTACCTTTAAATATGTAAATGAGCTGTGTCTGACCACGCCCCCTCTCTGGAAGGACTCGGGTGTACTTGGTGCTTTCTCGCTCCATGTCCTATTGTTTACAGTGAGAAGGCAGACTCAGAGGGCAGAACAAACACCTAGCTGTGGGAGGGGCTACTGCCCTTTGTGATGTCATGAAGGGAAAATCTCCAAACGGCCTGTTTGAGCACACATTTTCTGAAAAGTGGAGCAGGCGGAAGACGGACAGGATTGACTTTTCAGACAGATTAGAGACACATATTAGTGTCGGAAAAACACGGTGAAGTGCGTTTTGCACAATATGTGACCTTTAAAGGGTCTGAATGTAAAGCGGTTCTCCCCTCCCCTCGCTGTTGGTGCCGTTCGGTGGTACTCACTGGCCCTCTTGGCTGTTGCTCCTCCCCTTGACGACACAGACGGTGAGTTTCCTCCGCTGTCTCCTCCTGATGAGCCCTTGGAGTCGTCGTTGGACGTCGACGGTCCGGCGGTCACTTTAAAGTCACAGTTCTCCTTTGAGATGCGGTAGAGCTCCTGAGCAGAGGGGATGACATGACAGCACAGGCTTCAGCTGAGAGCCGTAATGTCCTGTGTCAGAGGAGATTGAAGAGCCCGGGCTGCTTCACCTCAGAGCAGACAGGTTTTTTATTGCCTCGGACAATATTTCAACTCGTTGGGAGGATTACTCGGCCTGCTAATAAGCTCCTCGTCTTTTAAATCACTTAACTTCTGCAGTGACAGAGGAGCTTTGTTCAGCAGCAGGTTTCATTATTTCACTCCGCCCCGCACCTTTATCATATTGTCCTTTCTCACCCGGCTTCCATCACTCGGGTTGGAAAGTTTAATAAGGGTCGAAAAATCCCAGCACAAACACATTGGACATTCAGTATCACCTTCTTTTATAGCTTTTATTCATTGATTCAACTGTTCTGTTTGTCTGTTTTATTTGCATTTCTTCTTGTCGATCTTTTGTGTTTACATTTCATTCATCGCTGTGTGTACACTTCTCTCTGTTTGTCCGGACTGTTGATGCTTTTTAAGTCTGCTTGTTTTTGCTTGAGGCTTTTTTTGGCCTTGATTTAGAGATAGAACAGTGAGTCAGAAACCGAGGAGAGAGAGAGTGGAGACTGACACGAGGGAAAGGAGCCACAGGTCGGATTCAAACCCGGGCCGTCCACTTTGGAGGACTGTAGCCGCGCTAACCACTCAGCGGCCAGCGCCCCTGCTCTGCTTATTTTAAGGTTACGATTTCAAACCTCATCCTAAGTGGATGTATCGTTTAGTTATGATTTTGGAAAAAAACAGTGAAGTCAAACTCCCTCCGGGTTTGTTGTTCTCAGCTCTGTGTTCACACTGACAGGACGGTGCCTCATTCAGCTCAAACATGTTTCATATGTTTTCCCTCTTCTGTTATTCCAGCCACCATATGGGGGAAGAGACACGGCCCCGCCTACTCAGGGACGCTGTTTTTAGAGGCATAATAATAGTGTTTTGTCGCGAGAGGACAACCGAAGAAGAATCAACAGACTTTACAAACCAGAACAACAATTTGTTCATAAAATACATAAAATAAATAAGAACTGAATCATGTTTGGGCTGCACATCAGAACTGAAAAGAGTTCTAAAGGTTGGGGAGGAGGTGTGCTGAGGGAGTTTTGTTTTGGTTACAGAGGTGCTAAAGTGCAGTATTTAATGGACTCCTACTCTGAACTAAGCCAGGACTCACATGAATTATGCTCAATATTTCACCTCCATGCAGGGTGAGTTATAGATGTGTAATCGAAGTTGGACAACCTGACTAGGTAGTGGAATATGTATCATAAAAAAAGGTAGTGGAAACACAAACTTCTGCTGTAAAATTTCTAATAATGTTTTCCTGTTCTACAATAGAACTAAATGTGTTTAACACCGATGCACTTTCAGACTACGCCATGTGTACTTCAATCATAATGCTGATGAACCTACTTTCAGCCGGGGCAGGTTAGTGGCCGTCTTCCAGTCCTTGTCATCACGGATGCGGGTCATGCGAGGGAAGCGGATGGAGATGCCATCAGCGGTGTGCATCTCTGATTTAGAAAACTCTGCTCCTGTGATCTCCCAGACCGGTGCTTGCTGCAGCAGAGGAAACATAATAAAGGGACACGGCAAATATATACGACTGCTTCCACATGAAATAGGAAAAAAAGCCTCGAGTATCACAGTCAGTGGATTTCATTACAGAGTTCTATTCCCTGATATAAAAGGCAGGAAAGGGTAATTTCAATCAAATGTTATCCTCCTCTGAAGGGCTCTCTTTTTAGACTATTTTTAGTAAATATGTAGGTAGGAAACACCTCCCAGCTCTGCTGCGTGGGTGCTCATTATCTGAATACATTAGAGAGCAATGTATTCAGATATTTTCCTGCAGGAGACATATGCTTCTAACTCATTTCTAAAGATACACAACGTATCTGAAGAGTAAGATCTCACCTCAGGATCACGAATAAGGAAATCTGGATAATAGTTCTTGATGATTTTCAGCCAGCCTGGGATTTTGCCCGGGTCCTACACAAAGAGAGAGAGAGAGAGAGAGAGAGACAGAGAGAGAGGGAAAGAGAGACAGAGAGAGAGGGAAAGAGAGACAGAGAGAGAGAGAGAGAGAGAGAGAGAGACAGAGAGAGAGAGAGAGAGACACAGAGAGAGAGAGAGAGAGACAGAGAGAGAGGGAAAGAGAGACAGAGAGAGAGAGAGAGAGAGAGAGAGAGAGAGAGAGAGAGAGAGAGAGCCGCACACAGACACAAAGATTAATTTTGGACTTTATTACATCAGCTCAATATTCCAGGCAGGCCGCTAAGTGGATCCTCTCTGACCTTGCTGATTTTGATCATATCCAGCTCTTTCTGGAGACGAGCCAACATGGCGTCATCGTAGCCCCCGGAGCACTTTGTTACCGTGCACCACTTCTTGGAGTGCGGGTCGTAGCAGCCCATCAGGAAGCTGGACATGATGCCCCCTGGTGGACGGGACGGGAGAGCACACACACACGGCATTAGGAGGAGAGACCCTGCAGACTTACTAACTAATCCCGACTCAGCCTTCAAAGATGAACGTCTACACTGTTACATTTCCCTTTAACTTTGCAAACTTGCTTCTTCTAATCCACATGCAATCTGTTTGTTTTTCTACTCCCCTACTTTTGTCCCCCAGTCTGTTATGACAAGTGTTTCATCTGATTTGTTGCTTCTGCTCCATTAGCTTGTCTTCACACTGCATGAGCTGTCTTCATTAGCCATGCTTCTGAGATTTGTACCTTTGTTTATGCAATTTTTATGCTTCCATTGAGCAATATGCTCATTAGCGAGCCTCCTCAATGACTTCCATATCTTGTCTTGTTTATATAATTTACCCAATAACATCCTCTTCTTGTGCACTATCTGCATATTTTTCACATGAAATGCTACTCTGCAGCGTACTGGGCCTTTCACTGTCTCTTTTCAAAGGCTATTCACTGTCAGAATTATAGCTGTGTGAGCGTTCATTTCACAGTTTTGCCTTAGTTAAATCCATGTCCATTATTTTTAACCCACTGGTGTGCAGCAGAAGCAGCTAATGAATCCTGTGGTGTTGTTTAATAACTTCCATAGAGGCGTAGTTACATGCACATCACGTAGCTGCAGAAGACGAGCCAGCACGCTGACTCAATGCCATGAAAAGTTTAATAATCACAACCTTTGGACCCTTTGGCCTTCGTCAGGTGGTATCAAGAAGAAGTGCAAAATACTGCAGTTCATCGAGTGTCCACTAGAAGCTGGCTTCAAGAGCCCAGAAGTCAAACACACACCCATTCAAAAAAGCAGTTTTTACCGCATAAATAAACATGTTTACAGCCTGGTACAAAAAAACAAATCAGTCTGATTAGATATTTTCTTCATGGGGGGGAAATTTGTATGAAAGATACATGTTATCCATAGTTGGATGGAAACAGATGGAAATTAGCTAGCTAGCTAAATCTGGTACAATGCATCTCTTCTCTTCTGAGACTAATGTTTTGATTTTGTACACTGTCCCTGATTCAAATAAACTCAAAAACTAAACTGAACTAAACTGAGGCGTGTAGCTGACATGATTGACAGGTGGGCGCGGTGTAACGGTTTGTCAAGAGGCTTAAAACCCGCCTCAGCTCCAGCTCTCAGCCTGTCGTTAGGTTGACTGAACGTTAGACTGAGGGCGCGGTCTCACTGGCCATCCGTACTGTGCTGTACTCAAGCACGATTGCCCCCCCCCCCCCCGCTGCGCTATTGCCACGCTGGCCGGCACGGCCCGCGGTCACACTACACAGGACTAACCGTGCCTAAAAGCACGATTACCTCTTGTCCATAACGTCGTAATACAACACATGCACGCTTTATGTTATTATGAAGCGTGCTCAGTTTACAAACAGGCGGACGGGGGAGAGAGAGAGAGAGAGAGAGAGAGAGAGGGAGGGAGAGAGAGAGACAGAGAGAGAGAGAGAGAGAGAGACGCGCAGTCGAGTCCGCGTCTGCACATCAGAGAACAACACAGAGAACATGACAGCTACTTTGTGTCTTATATTGAGTCATGTTAGTCAGATACAGACATTTCTGGATTTCTCTATAACGAAGGCTGTCAGCGTTGTGTTCCCGCGTGCTTGTGCTCGTGCATGAAGTGTACCGTGCCTGAGCACGATACGGAGCGGTCACACAGGCCAAACGAACTGGACTTTAGCGTTGAAGCGTGCTCGGGCACGGTACGGACGGCCAGTGAGACCTGAGACAGGATTTTCAACACATGTCCCCTGATGAAAGCCATGTGGTTAAAAGGTTGTGATTGTTTAACTTCTGTGGCATGGATTAAGTATGCAGGCGTGTCTTCTTTTTAGAGCTACTTAAACACATATTTAGAGCCAGGTTTACTTAAGCACTACTCACAAAAAGCAAAATGGTCCCCATGGTCATTGACGACATTTTTCACTGCATTAGTACAAATTAAGACAAACACTAAAACTGTCTTGTTAGCTACTTTTAGTACCCCAGGAATCATACTGACGATGACTGTGCATAAAAAAGGTCACTAAAGGTGTCAGACAAAGTGAGGAGAGCATGGAACAGTGGATATTTCTTCTGCTGCATAAAAAATGTGAGTACTGTCGGAGGAGTTTCAGGGTTTACTGACCGTTTGAGCCTTTCCCATAGAAGGCTCCCAGCACCACCAGGTCGGCTGTGTCGGCCATCGCCCCCTCGTTCAAGTAGTCCTTCTTCACCTTCAGCCAGTGGCGTTTCCCTGGTTCATAGCTCCCCTGAAACACCGACACAAAGACCTTCATCATCATCTTCTTTCTCTTCAGTCGGACGTTAATATAAGTACATTCTCCTGCCTTCACATTGCTAACAAAGGTGATTTAATTTACATATCTCCAACTGACCTTTAGATCCTTCAGCACCAGACCTTCCAGTCCCTCTCTGATGACACGAGTAATCATGTCCGCCAGATCTCCAGCCCTCTGTCACACACACACACACACATTTTATGAGAGCTTGTAAAGGTGTTCACACACGGCCCAAAGCAACATCCAGAGAGTGACTTACAGTGACGTGCTTCATCTCGGAGAACAGGATCCTGTCTTTAACTTCCACCATGTTGTCATGCAGGAACTTCCTGCGTTCACACAGAGGCCTGGAGAGAGCACACACAAATAACTCAGAAGGACGCAACAAGAGCTTCAGTGTCGAGGTTTTTGCTGAGGAGAAATGGTAGCATCATAACCATCAGGTGTTCTTCTTTGTTGATGACAATGAAAAGATTAAGACATTACCTCTCCATGAGACTGACGCCGTTGAAGTAGATACAGTCAAAGACAAAAAGGCACACTTTGGCATCTTGAAAGGCCGCTTTCTGAGGACGGAGAGGTAGAGTGTGAAGCTACACAAATAAAAAAATTAAAAAAAGGTGCAAATTGGCTGATGTGTTCTCACCTTGTGTACACCGAGGGTCCCAAAAGGTAGAGGTTTACTGGTGTTTGTGTCAATTAGGAGGACTTCAGCATCCAATATCATGCTGTGGCCTCCGGGAAAAGCCTGAGGGATGTACTCCTTGAAATGGGCCACCTGAAGCAGACACAGGGACACACGGGGATTAAGGACTGAGAGGTAAATAGGAGGCATCGGAAACCGATAGCACAGAAGGACTCGAGAGACCCGAATCAGGACAAGTATCTAAAGAGCCTGACATGGTAGAGGCAGATCCTCTGAAGAATTAGGCTGCAGCCACATTAGAAGTTTGAATAAGTTTGATTTTAGGAAGCAGAACTTTTTGTTACCTTTAAGTCGTGCTTCCATCGTTCACCTGCATTTTGAGCCTGTCTTACATTTTCATTTAATGATTGTGTTTAAGTCTTGTAAGCATTAAAAAAAAAAAGTCTGAACCATGACACAGGCACCCTGCTTCATGGATACACACTAAAAACATCATAGACTGTAGAAAATATGGACGTAATGTCAGCGACGTTGACCACTGGTTTGTGAAGTTGACAAAGATGGCGGTCCCCATATTGGACTTGTGGTGTCAAACTAATTTTTTGGGCAACAATGGCTCTATTCAAACGGCCATTTCAAGACGCAATATCAAGGCCCCCTTCAGTCCAGTGTTTCTCATTTCTATCTCAATTTTCTATTTGTTTAACTATTTAAAATGTGCACAACCTCATGTCATTCCATAGTTGCGTGCAGAGCTTTGATAGGCTCAGCCCCTCCTCCTTGCCCCGTGCAAGTGCAGGCAGTGCACCGATTACAATGAGGCAAACATAAACACATAGTAAATCTCGTATGGATATAAATAAGAAGGAGTCATGTTGTGTGGATGTTCAGGCTGTTTTTCTATTTCACCGTCTTATAGCCTGTTGAAAGAATCTGCTGCACATCCTGGCTGTCTTAACGGAGCGATATCTCCGAGCAGACGGCAGGAAATCAAGTACCTGCATTCTGTGAGCACGTTTACACCTGCAGGCTCATGCCAAGTGTACACAGGTGTTTGTTTGATATGATTTTACAGGCATCACACTCAACAGATGTCATTTTCTTGAGCAGAGATAAAGCTCAATGTACCGCTCTTTGATGGAAAATTTCTCTAAGTAGATCATCTTGGATCTGAACTGCTGATTTAGAGAGGACATGTTTCTTCTGTTTGTCCCGTTCTTTATTCTGATATATTTTGTCTTGTCTTGCTTTGTGTGGACGGGGTTAAAGGTACAGTATTCACAAACCTGATGTAGGATAAAAACTAAATCTCAACAAGTATAATTGAAATTTTAAAAAAAGCATGCATGCTTCAACAGATTTGTTTTTTCTTCTTTGAGCTTGTTCCCTAAATCCATCTTCATTAGACTCGCCCCGAGTCGTTTTGAGAATGAAATCATTAGGAAACTTGGACGTTTGTAATTAGACTCTATTACAACCCTGAGGAATGTTAACCTAACATTAACATTAATTGCCTAATTACAGTAGCTGAGGGTCCTTTGAAAGCTATGTGTCTGCCTGGCAGCACGGTCAGGGAGGCCACACAGGGAATCATGTCTGCAGCAGACGGGGATAAATGTCACTAACAAGGTAATAAAAGTTCTTAAATAAATATTAAAAAGCTGAAAAAACTACTCATTTTCTACCAGATAACTTCATCTCCTCTCCATCTCATCTTATTTACAGATTAGCTGGATCATAATAATGTCTCAGCTGGTATGTAGTCACCTGTGAGCTTTGGTTTCAGCACATTTCTTTCACAAAAGCTCCAAGGTTTTTTTTTGGTCTCTTGTCTCTCTGTGCCAGGTTTTTATTCCTGAGGTGTTTATTTCTGAGGTTTTGAGTCCTGAGGTGTACAGTTTTCAGTGTTACAGTGAAGAACAAAGTGTATGCAGCACCCTCTAGTGGTGTGAAAGGGCTACTGGACATGCTGTTGAGCTATTTGTCCCTGCATATTCAGGACTCTCTATACCATCACTTTTAGAAATGTCTGAATTTCACACATTTTATTGGACTTTCACACTTGCAGAGAACTTCTGTAAAACTGGTGACATTTCCAGGAGGAGCTGTATGTTTGACGACAACAGCCACATTTTTTACTCAGTCTCAGACTTTACTCAGACTTCACCCGGAGTTTGCCCTTTATCTAGATAAATGTCAGGTGTGTAGATGTTGCTAACCCTGCAGAGGTGAATCTATTCTATCGTGCACTGTCACTCTAGTCGTGGGTTTAAAGCTATACAGGCTGTGTGTGTGTGTGTGTGTGTGTGTGTGTGTGTGTGTGTGTGTGTGTGTGTGTGTGTGTGTGTGTGTGTGTGTGTGTGTGTGTGTGTGTGTGTGTGTGTGATGATGGACAAACCTTGTGTGGTAACACTGGTTTGAGGCTGCGGCTGAAGTAGCTGAAGTTGTCTCCGTTCTTGTGGACCTGCACTCGTTCTCCGTCGTACTTGATCTCAGAGTACATGCCGTTCGGACATTTCTTCATGGCGTACTCGACCGACTTACACGCCTCCGCCTGAATTCACAAAAAGAAAACAACGATTTACCGTGATGTCAGCGAGGAATAAAATCCTAAAATGTAATTTATTTCCTTTAAAACATTTCATCTATCTCTAGTTGGCTAAGGAAAGTCTATCCCTTAGACCATCGGTGGGATCTTTGGTGCTCTGCAGGGGGAGCAGGTTCTAAAGAAATCAATTAAAATTTATGTTAACTTTTGGCGGCAATGTCCTGGGGGGGCTCAGTGTTTTTTAGATACAAACGGGGGGGGGGGCTCCAAGGACAAAATGGTGCTTTAGACTTTGCTTTCAGTTGAATTTGACTTTTACATAACTTAAAATGTATGATTTGCATTTCACTTTTTTACCTTTAGGCAATAGAAATAGTTTTGCATTATAAGAGCAACAATGATACTTATAGAAAGGAAGTAGCTGTATTGTAAAAAAAAAAGAAGTATTGTACTCAGAACTGCATCATAAACTCAATTCTCGAGTTAAAGGTCACATATTCTCCTCCTTTTTCAACCAGTTTAAATAAGTCTCAGAGCTCCCCAAAACATGTGTGTGAAGTTTCTTGTTCTAAATCCACTCTGATCCTGTATTTGATCATGTCTATAAACCCCTCTATTTCAGCCCTGCTCAGAACAGCCTGTTTCTGTGTCTGTACCTTTAAATATGTAAATGAGCTGTGTCTGACCACGCCCCCCTCTCTGGAAGGGCTTGGGTGTACTCAGACTTTCTCGCTCCATGTCCTATTGTTTACGGTGAGAAGGCAGACTCAGAGGGCAGAACAAACACCTAGCTGAGGGAGTGTCACCCACCTGGGGGAGGGGCTACTGCCCTTTGTGATGTCATGAAGGGAAAATCTCCAAACAGCCTGTTTGAGCACACATTTTCTGAAAAGTGGAGCAGGGAGAAGACGGAGAGGATGCGGCCCAACGTGACGGCACAGCCACCTGCTGCTCCGACTGTACTGATCATGTTTCTCAGCTTTTTCTTCGAGCACGTCTCCCTTCTCTAATGAGTCTACTAGATCAAACAGGAAGTGAAATTAGAGTTTTATATTATACACTCCTTTAAAAAAACAGAAGCAAGTTTTAAACTGGGAAAGTTTTTATTTCTGTGAGGAGCTGAGACCCGTAGTGCGTTATTAATTCATGAGCTGAAATGTGAAATAGCTGCCGTGAACTTTATGACTTTCCTTTTAAACTGTGTAATTAAAAGTCAGTGTGTAATGTGCAATTTAATGGTCAGTGGGCACTTTGAGAAACTCATAAATCAGGCTGAATTAATACCCGCGTTTAGAAAGAGAGACTCAGAAAAAGTCATGCATTTACAGATGAGACTAATCAGTGAGGTCCAGCTGCTGCCTGTTAGGGAATCCAATAATGAGCCATCAGCTGGAAACTGTTTCAACATCATATCCTCTCCTTCATGTGGATTTTACCCCTAAAGTGAAGGAAGCCTGCTACCTGTAAACATACATAAACTGTTCAAAGACAGAGAGGGGGGTTATAACTTTAGAGGGAAACTAAACTTGAAACAGCATTATGCTCGGACCAATTTAAAAAGTATGTGTATTTCCATTTGTGGGGTGGTTTTGTGGCATGGTCTTGACGAAACGATTAAACAAAGTATGAATATAATGCAATTTAAAAAAATGTACAAAAGATATATATTTGTACAGTACAGAAATGAGGAAGGAGAATGTAAATCTCACAGATGTTAATGGCGCCTGTTCATTTTGTTCTGTTTTTTTGTTTTGTTCTGTTTTTCTTAATAGCTCGATTGGAGTATTTTTTTTGTATTGTCCGTTTAGTTTATTTTATTGGATTTTGCATTTGTTAATGGTGAAGAATGGGGGTAGGACTTGACAAGCCTAGGCTTCTTCCTATCCCTTTTTGAACGAGTCAAATGTGTATTATATTGAAATTGGCTTTTTTAAATTTTTTTATTTTATACAGATTTTTTTTTTCCATTAATTTCTTCATTTTCATTTATTTTTAATCATTCGAAATAAAGAAAGAAAGAAAGTAAGAAAGCCAAGAGTCGCACTTTAACATACCTGCTTCCAAGTCAAAGGCAGTGGTCGAGCTTAAAGGGGGATTCCAGTATTTTCTTAAACTGGGCCCTCTTAATTTGAGCCCGACCGATTAATTGGCCAGCCGATAATATCGACTAATATAAGCATATCCAGTGACTATCGGTAGCGACTGATTTATTGCAGATATGGGACCATACAAATACATTTATTCACCATTCAAATTGCTTTTAATTTGAGTTTCATTGAATTACACTAGCAGTTCTCT
Organism: Labrus mixtus; assembly: GCF_963584025.1. Taxonomy (NCBI): domain Eukaryota; kingdom Metazoa; phylum Chordata; class Actinopteri; order Labriformes; family Labridae; genus Labrus; species Labrus mixtus. The sequence goes on from NC_083625.1 coordinate 2,774,006, forward strand.
TTCTGACTGTCACCAGCAGAGGGCGCTATATGACTCTCTCTCATCACTCTCAGAGTCGAGCGGTGATGCACGTACATGCACAGTTACTTTCCAGTTGAGTGACCATCTTCTCTTTATTAAATATCTTTTCTACCAGATGTTTTACAGTTTAAGAAAGTTTTGCAACCAGTAATTTGTTGAAGCCTGCAGCCACAGACGACCCGCTGTAAGAGCTGAAATGTAAACATTCAGGGCGAATGTGTCCAGTCAGAACACGTCCAATAAATGTGCTCGAGGGTCGAGGCTGGTGGGGAATCATGGGAGTGATTCTCTGCTTTGAAAAAAAAAAAGATGCTGGCGCTAAATAAAAAGGAGGCTAGGTGGACACAGGGCCTAAATACAGATGGTAGATGTAAGTTCTTCTATTTAAAAACTTGAGTTGTGCTTAAGAAGAGGAACCTTCTTTATAACAGATTTTCTCTGCAAAGAACAACTTCATAATGACGTGTGGTGAATTGTCGGACCTCTGCACCTGTCTTTCTGGTGTCTTGTAAACCCAATATATCTGATATTGAATCACCGAGATAATAAATAAATCACTGAGTTTAAGTTTTTACTTGTGCTACTCACCAACATGGGCTGAACGGGGGTCATGAGCGAGGCCTCCACAGTGAGGAGTTTCCTCGGTCCTGACCCGTTGGACGCCTCCTGCTGGTTCCTCAACACCCGCTCAATCACGTCACCTAGGTTACGTGAGGCCTTGAAGGCGTCGTACGCGTTTGGATCCACAGCATCCAAGCTGCGCAGCAGGCAAACAAAACAAAAAAAATAAAATAAAAAATAAATGATGAGTTCAAGGTCTGTATGACAAAACAACTGTTTTCATAAAATATGAAAAGAACATGATGTCGGCAGGAGACTCTTACACGTGCTTTGCTCCAGAGTTCATCTTCAGGTCGTGTTTAATGAGTCGGATGATGCATTTCAGGTCATTACTGGTGCATCTGTGGAAATAAGAGAATGCAAATGTAATAGCTGCAAAAGCACGATTACTGTGAAGAGAATAAGTAGTGAATATAAAAGTAATGTGAAGTCAATACGATGCTTTATTGCACATTTATGCACAGAACCTATCCGCCATTTCTCCGCTATGTTATGGTTGAATGTGTAAGACTGACAAGAAGAATGTAACTTTAACACTCCTGTTGTCCTATTTATGTTAGGTTAGGATTTGTTTTTTTCCAGTTCAGAACTTCAGAATAATGCTCCTGCTGGTTTTACAGCAAACACAAACAGCCCTATTTAAGAATCTGCTGCTGTGTGAGGCAAAATGTCAAATGAAGACGCCTCGGGTTTGTGTGTGTGTGTGTGTGTGTGTGTGAGAGAGAGAGAGAAACACCCCGGGGCAGACAACCCTGAAAACAACCTCACAAACACTAAGAATAAAAAGCAGTGCAAGCTAAAAACCACTGGTAACAAACGACTACAACATTAAAAAGGAGCTTTATGAGGAGGGAGATTTTAATGAATACTTTTTGGCGATTTCCTCCAGCTCGGTCTGCTGCTCGTCCTCCTTGGTCAGCTGGGCGAGGCGGGTCAGGGTTGCGTCTACTTCCTGGATGGTCAGGAGGCTCTTGGACGCAGCTGGAAAGGATTTACTGTCCTCAAAGAACATCCTCACTGTTTCAGACACGTCACCCTGAACAGAGAGAGAGACACCAGTGTTAGGAGAACATACCTGGGCTAGAATTAAATCTCTGGAAAGGAGTTTTTTTTACATTCTGTGTTTATTTATTCTGTTGACTGTTTAAAGTGTGCAGTATTTATATCAACATTTAGCATAGCTGGTCTACTACTTTTACTCCTTTGCACATTGTAGGAGTTCATTGTGTGAGAACACGAGAATCACAAACCTGTTCCAGATCGCGCACCATGTCGTCCTGGTTACATCTGAATATGCGACTGAAAAGTTTTACAATCTGCTTGTCGTTGAGGTTGTAGACACTTTTGATGACGCCCGGCAGGAGCAGCTTCACCGTCAGGTAAAGATCTCCGTGGAACTTATCTAGGATGGAAGAAAAAGAAGACAAATATTTGGTTGTTAAACTCCTGGATTCTGTTACAGAGGAGAATCTACTGACAAACACTGACGGGACAAAAATGAACAATGGTGCTTTCACACTCGCACAAAACTCCTGAAATCCTTCCTGTAAATATTTCACACACTATACCCAGAATCTGTCCCGCCTACCCCTAGCTAAGTGTGAGAACGCAGCATGTTATCAAACAGCTTCATTATGTTTGTTGTTTTCCATTATCAATCAATCAATCAATCAATCAATCAAACTTTATTTATACAGCACCTTTCAGACAAATTAAATTGCAGTTCAAAGTGCTTTACAAGAGTGCAGAAAAGTTATTGACCAAAAAGTAGTTTAGAAAAGACTTATTAAGACTACGTTTAAAAATCTCAATATTCTCGGCGTAACAGCTGAAAGCAGCATCACCAAAGGTTTTTGTCCTGCTCTGTGGAACAACTAAAAGAGAGGAACTGGAGGATCTGAGGGGCCGTATGTTCTTCTCCACTCTTCTGATAATCCTGTGAATCAACCAATGACATGTAGCATTGATATAAAGGTCAAAATCTGTCAGGTCGGGGCGCCGGATAGCCTAGCGGTTATGTTGCGCGCCCCAGGTAAGGAGGCTGTAGTACTCGTTGCAGCGGCCGTGGATTTAAATCTGACCTCGTCCCTTTGCTGCATGTCATCCCTGACTCTCTCCTCAAAGTTTCCTGTCTCTCTTCAGCTGTTCTATCTAATAAAAGCAAGAGGCCACATGTCATTCTTTTACTTCATGTTTCTGGCCGCCTGAGACAACCCCCACCCCAACCCCACCACCCCCTCCCGTCTGACAGGGAAAGTCTCCTGAACAAGTAACTCAGGGGCCGCCTGTTTGAACTATTCCAGACATTTTCAGGAGTGCACATGTTGTGGGAAAAGGCTAAGACACCAACCTCCGCCTGAGCCCTTCTTCAGGAACCGTTCAATGATCTGTGTCTTGGTGTTGTAGCTGTTGTTTTCAGCCACCGTGGCGCAGAGCTTGCGGAACTCCCTGAGGAGGCAGTCCTTGTGCTGGGGGTCACAGAGCTGCATGGACAAGGCGCTGCCCTGGCTGGCTTTTGCAGGGGACGGGGACGGGGACGAGGACGGTCCTGGGCTGCTGGAGCTGCCTGCCTTGGCGGCTGAAAGGAGAGGGGAAGTGGAACCATACATGTAATCAAACACTCGCTGAAGGCTGACAATTTCTCTGCCACGCTTTGAAAAACACACGAACAAAAAGAAAACACTTTTACACTTCAGTGTGGAACTGTTGTTTCCAAAATACACAGATCCATATTCATCGGACCTCGAGGGACTTCATGTCCTAGTTGTTCCTCTCGGGCTGCATACAAATCACTGTTTGCTCTGTAAATTCAGAGTCAGGATGTGTTTCATTATTTAAACTCGGGCTTTATTCTTTTTGAATTGGAGGTAATTACTAATGCATTTCATTGTAACAGCGTTTATGAAACATAGCATGGCTTCTATCTATTCACTGCTACAGACTGCATACTGGACGAGCTTGTACACATCTTCTAATAAAGGTCATCACAGGGCGACAGAGGAGGGCTGGGTAATTAATGGAGTTTAAATTTAAGTTACTATTTTGATTCCCCACGATCATGAAAACAAGAAAATCGAGATTCAATGATTTCTGTGCAGCATACCGTGTTGGGATGGTTTTGTCCAGAGGTTTAATGATGTGTGTTAAATGTTTCAAAGTGTTTGTTGGTATATTTAGGGCCCAAGAGTTCATCACCACTACCTCAAAAACAATAACTTATGAAGTGTATGTATTCATTGTTATCATATGTTATCATTTATTGCATCTTTTTCAAAGTGGTCAGCGTGATTAAGAGTGTTGGAGTTTGATAAATTCATGTGATGCAGATGTTGTAAAATCAATAATTAATTGTGTTTAATAATTTTGATTTCAAAAGATTTAATCAAATTTTGATTTCAACAAGATTTAATCAAAGAGAAAACGAGAGGATTCTTTCTCTCCCTCGACCTGCTCCACCCGGAGACGATGGGATCCTCGTGGTCAAAGAGGAACCACACAGCTGTGTGTGTTTGTTATTTGGTCTTCTTCTCCATGGCCAGTAAAAGTAACCGTGACTATATATTTTTTTTTTGCCATATTCGAGAAGCCCTACAACAGAGACAATCAGAGAGAATCTTTCTTGTTATTGTTTTGATTGAGAGCCCCCCGGTGGCAGAACTGACGTACTGCCCGTTTAATTTGCTAGCCTTCCATGAGTGATTTAAAGTAAAACAAGTTTAAAAGATTTTTCAGAAACTTTCTGATTTAAAACTTCCTTTCTGGCTTTCTTTACCTTGTCTGT
>NC_083625.1:3078628-3173628 GCF_963584025.1 Labrus mixtus
GGTTTTTTATAAACTGCCTGCAGCCACAAATATTTCACTGGAGCTTCACCATCGAGGTCTTCTAGCAAGACTCTCATTGCATCATTGTTTGCTACTTAAAGTTAATGCAAGCTCGCTTTATTATAGTTAGACCACAAGAGGGCAGTATAGAGAGGACTACCCGGTCACCTGCACTCTTATCTGTATCTCAGAGTATTTGCCTGAACATACATCAGACAAACGGCATTGTCTTGAGATTTCTTCATCATCCTTCATTTGATCTGTAATGAAATGTCCAGGATACTTAACCTTCTTCTCACTCACCTTCACATGAATGTCAGATCATTTGAAAAAACAGGAAATGTCAGACATGTGTCCTCTTTAGTTCTGCAGATTATGACACTTTTCTTTAAATGTTTAATCTTTATTTATTTATCTCTCTTTATTTCTGAACACATTACTTAATTACATTTCATACATATGTACATAATTGTAGTTTTATCCCTGGAAGTTAAAGCTTAAAAAATGTTAGACTTTATGGCTTAATGGCTGGCATCAGCATATTGCAGGATGTTTGCTTTCTTGTGTGTAAAATATGTATCTTTTAAAGTTGAATATTTACGCACCAGTAAGAATTATTGCTCATAAACCATTTGTTAACACATTAGAACAACCAAAGAAGATAAGAAAAAAAGATCAATGTGTTTATATTGCAGGATTAAATCTGTTTTTTTTTCCTCCACAGGAGTGAAGATAATCACTCAGCAGGTCCAGCCGAGCAAAATCCTTCCCAAGCCGTCGTCAGTGGCTCTGTCCGGCAGCAGCTCGTCCCCCATCATGGTCGTCAGTAGCAACGGAGCCATTATGACAACCAAACTGGTCACGCAGTCCACAGGTGAGCGACTCAAAATCTGAAGACAGCCAAAAACCATGAACCTCAAATACCATCCAGCAAACTAAGTTCCTTTATTAGTTGTTCCTATGTCATAGCTGGTAACCGGGGGCGACCGGGCGTAATTCCTTGATGACAGAGACACTGTCCAGTCTGTATTAATTCAAAGGTTTAACACCCAGACCTCGTTCTCAGAAATTAACGCGTGTATGTTTGTACGCAGCTTCCCAGGCCACCTACACCAGACCCACCGTCAGCCAGGGCATCGGAGCCAGAATCACAGCCTCCAGCGGGGGGACCACCTACGTGAAGACCACCAGCGGCAGCATCATCACCGTGGTGCCAAAGTCTCTGGCCACTCTGGGCGGGAAAATCATCAGCAGTAACATCGTCTCTGGTGAGTCTCCCTGATAGGTCGATAATGATCGATGTGATTTGAAATCATCTCTGCTCCTGAGTTGAGATTTGGGATGTGGAGGGTGAATTTGTTATTGATATCGAGACTCCTGAATGATCTGAATCTTTATCAATTCTTTTGGAAAGACGAGATGAGTGGGAAGTGAAACGGGTCTTAATTCCATCTGTAAGAAAACAAACAAATTTATCCTCCAAACATCTGGATTTCTATATTTTTCTGGCCTTAACTTAAATTGTCTTTTTCTTGTCTTTACAAACACATCATGATGACGTTTTATTTACCATTTTTATTTACCTTTGCTGACCCGACCTTGAACACATCAAAATGGAGCGTTTTGTCACTGTGTTATGTTAGATATCTAAGTTAGCTTTTATCCTGCCAACTTCAACTCAGATTTCAACTTTGGATTTTTAATTTAAAACTAATGGGGACTTGCTACAAAGTTTGTGAGTCTGGAAGGAGAATAAATGTCAGCAGCAGCAGAGTTAACAGAGTTTGTTCGACCTGAAGAAAGTCTAATTTTCTGCATTTTGATTTAATTTGATGCTGATGTGCCGGGCCATGCATGGAGGTTGTATCCTTCCCTTGCGAGAAGTGATTTTGCAAGATAAATTGACCTGCATGTTTTAGACAATCGATGTACTGCATTTGAGCACAGCAAAATATGAGATATATTTTAACGTTATAGGACCAATCAGACTCGATAGCAGTACAGATTCAGCTCAGACTTTATTGATTTTAGGTTTTGAAAAATGCAGAACCGTGTCCTTAATAGAACCAAGTTTCTATCCCCGTCCCGAGTTAAGATCAGTTGTAGTTTAATTTGAGTATTTTCTTCCTCTCTCTCCTTCAGGAACGACCACTAAGATCACCACCATCCCCATGACCTCCAAGCCAAACGTCATCGTGGTTCAGAAGACCACGGGGAAAGGAGCGACCATCCAGGGGCTGCCGGGCAAGAACGTGGTCACCACACTTCTAAACGCCGGGGTCAGTCGAACAATCACCCTGTGACCTTTCTTAGTGATGTAGCCGCTGCGTCCAATCAGACGTGCTGTGGTCTTAGTCTTTGCCCTGTGTTGTTCCTCAGGGTGAGAAGGGTCTGCAGGCTGTCACGGGGAGCAAACCAGCGATCATCACCGCCTCCAGACCCATCACCAAGATGATCGTGACCCAGCCCAAAGGCATGGGCTCCGGATCCCAGACCACCGCCACCAAGATCATCCCGACCAAGATCGTCTACGGTCAGCAGGGAAAGACTCAGGTGAGACATGTTTCTCTTTTTGTTTTCCTCGTCTTTTAGTATTTCTTTTTTTATTTGCACATTTTATTTCATTCAAACAAACAATAAAGTTAAGAAAGACAAACAAACATAAAATCTCAAATTTTGAATGAAAAGTACAGCATCATACCTGTGCTCTACACCTCATGAATAATCTATTTTGATTGGATTAAACTCAAGAGTTTAATTATGAAGCATATTTCATTACAGATGAGCTCGATGTGCTTTACATTGAGGAGAAAAACACAAGAATTAACAGTTAATTCAACAATCGTGTATTACATCAAGACATCCCAATGTAGATCAGAAACGCCAAAAACAGCATAAAATACAAAAAACAAACTGCACATACAACCAATGACACCAGGTCTAACATTAACACACACTTCACACAGTAACTATTTGCATTCACCACAGAGAGACACCAGAGGCCGATATTGTCCTCTAATAGTGGCTTTAGTGCACCAAATTAAAAACCATTCGACCATGGTGAACCACAGAACAATCAGTTTATCATAAGACATCAAGTTGATATTCATATGACCCTGTGAGTGACATTCATTTACCACAAAGGTTCTTTTTTCTTAAAGGTCACATATTATGCAAAATACCATGTTTTTCCCAAACTAATATATGTCTCCAGTCTGTCTACAAACCCCCCAATGATGAGAAATGTGTGCTCAAACAGGCCGTTTGTAGATTTTCCCTTCATGACATCACAAAGGGCAGTAGCCCCTCCCCCAGGTGGGTGACACTCCCACAGCTAGGTGTTTGTTCTGCCCTCTGAGTCTGCCTTCTCACCGTAAACAATAGGACATGGAGTGAGAAAGCACCGAGTACATACAAGCCCTTCCAGAGAGGGGGCGTGGTCAGACACAGCTCATTTACATATTTAAAGGTACAGACACAGAAACAGCCTGTTCTGAGCAGGGCTGAAATAGAGGGGTTTATAGACATGATCAGAGTGGATTTAGAACAAGAAACTTCACACACGTGTGAAGTTTCTTGTTCTGGATGTCACAAAAGATTCAGTCAAATAAACAATCAGTGCTTCAGTGCACACGGCAGAGGAAAATCCCTGTTTCTGTAGGCGGATGGTTGAATAAAGGGGCTTTAACACTGACCTTTCCTCTTCCTCCACCTGCTTCCCCTTTTTGCACAGAGCAACAAGTCTTTTAATTAATTGAGGACAAAAAGCCGGGCGGGTGGACCACTTTTTGCAGCAGATCAAAAACAGACATAATATCACCTTAAAGAATAATTATGGTGAAAGTGTTTCAGCACACATTTACCTGTAGACATCAAACTGTCTTTGTTTGAAGAGGAAAAAGTTATACCTTATGAATCCCTGAGGGGGAAATTCACTTTTTTCACTCTGTTGTTGAGATATGCTAACACACACATAGGTCAGGAACACACACACACGTGCACGAACAGGAACATGTTTCAATGGAAAATGCACACGTAAGAGCGCCCCGAGCAGTTGGGGGTTTGCCCAGGAGCACCTCGGCTGTGCCCAGGACGCCAACTGGCACCTCTCCTGCGAACAGACCAAGTCTAAAAATTGGACTGGTAGCAGGTGAGGATCCAGAGACCCTCCAGAACCCTACCCACGTCCCTACAGAATGACCCAGTGTCACCCCCAAATTTTATTTTACAAAAACAAAATGTGTTTTTTGCGATTTTTCTAAATAATAAATTGTTTACAAGTCAAATGAGTAACAAGTAGTCAACCTTTATTCTCATTTACATGCAACCAACTCACTCTGACTCTATCCACTGTCCTATCTCTCCAATGAAGGCCCCCAAATAAAAACTATTTAAAAAAAACCCAGATTTAGACGCACATTCTCAATGTTGTGTGCAGATCGAAAAATGATTCCCTTAAAATCTAAACAGTACCAATGTATAAAACGTTTCTCAATAAAAAAAATACAAATATCCAAACTGAAAATGAAGCTGAAATGAGGATGAATAATCCTATTAAATTTTAAATATTGTCATATTTGGAAGAATCAGGAAAATATTGGATGCACATCAACATGTTTGCTCATGAGCATGATAACCAAACAATAAAGCTGCACAAATTAAGCCTAGCGGTTAGTGCATGCTCCCTATGTACAGAGGCTTAAGTCCTCAAGAGTGGGCCGACTGGGTTTGAGTCCGACCTGTGGCTCCTTTCCTGCATGTCATTCCCCACTCTCTCTCTGACTCTACCCACTGTCCTGTATCTAAAATAAAGGCATAAAAAGCCCAAAAATAAATCTAGCAAAGAAAAAAAACAACAACAGCTTAGAAGAACTTTCAGCGTCGAATGAGACGTGACACAGCTTCTGAGCAGGCGTGCGTTACATCACCGCAGACTGGAGCGCTGTTACATGATGTCATGGCCGTCTAGCCGTTTAGCCTCTTCAGCTTCTTCCTAAATGTTTGGTTCAATGTCAATAAACAAAGCTGTAATTGTGATTGTCTCGTCTCTGAAATGTGTAATAAAAGTTCAGCGCTGTCACCTGATAGAAACCACTGTTTAATACGTTTGAAGAATTAAAAAAAAACTACTATCGGTGATTTTTCAGTTCCTGGGGACTTTTTTACATCTGTTTTTAAATACAAAAGAAGACATTTCAAATACTTGTGACGCTGCCTGATGTGAGATCTGAAAGTGTATTTAGTGAATTTAAAGAATGTAGGTGATAACAGTTTAAAATCTCCCCCAGTGTTTCTTTTTAAATCTATTTGGGGGAATTTAAATGTTATGTAAAGTAGTGTTTGATAAAGAGGAGAGGGTGAATTCCATCACGCTGGTTTCCAGGTGTTTACTTTGTTGCACATTCAAAGCATGTTGTGTAAAGGTGAAGGATGCTACCATCTCTTAGATTAACTATTTGTTTTTTAATGAACATTTAATGTATTTCAAAAAGTTTAAAAACGTCAACAATAGTCCTCTGATTTTCTTCCAGTTCATTCACCAACAGCACGTCATAGTTTCAATATCAGACTCCTCACTACGTTCTAAATTTAGCACGGCTTCAGTTCCTCTTCTCTCTCCTGGTGGGGAACTTGTGGTCTGTGAGTCATGTGTAGTATTCAGTGTACAGTACATGCACTGTTTAACACCCACAGTGACGAGCCGCTGTGTCGTCAACCTCAAACCAGCTAAAAATAGAAACGACTCGTCTGAAAATCACATCACAGTTCAAAACTAAACGTGGGTGAAAACATTTTAAAATACTTAAAATTTCTAGAAGAGGCCGCTACTAAAAAGTTTATTTATACGGGACGATGCATAGAGTAGGAAATCAGAAGACAGAGAGAGTGGGGAGTGACATGTGGAAAGGAGTTGAACCTGGCCTGAACCCGGGCGCCACCTTACCGCTAGGCCATCAGCGCCTGCAGCGTCTTTATTATTTCAACAGGTTTTCAAATAGAGAGACTCAAAGAAGTCTAAATAAGGCTTTTATGTTAACATTTATAACTTGAACCCAACTAGTCATGCAAAGCAGTAAAACGTGGCGCAGTTGGCCTAGTGGTTATTTTGCCCGGCCCCATGTACAGAGGCCGTTGTCCACGAAGCTGGCGACCCGGGTTTGAATCTGACCTCTGGCTCCTTCCCTGCATGTCATCCTCCTCTCCCTACACACGTCCACTCGAGTTGCTGTCCTTGTCTGGAATCAAAACCTCCAAACTTGTTGGCTTAATTAAAAAGGAACACGAGCTCGTCTGATTGGTCGGTGGGAGATGTAGATCACCTGTTCAACAGAACACTAGAAATCATCCTTTGTGTGTTTTCTCACGTCCAGGTTCTCATCAAGCCGAAGCCGGTCTTCCAGGCGGCGTTGGTCGAGCAGACCAGGCAGCTGGTCACAGAGACCCTGCAGCAGGTGAGCCGCTCAGCTGACATCGGGCAGGGTCAGACCCCGGGACAGGACGGGTCCACGAAGGACGAGACCAGCAGCTCGGCGGGCGAGACCTCCCACAGCAGCGCTCAGGGTAAGAACAACTCTCTCTCTCTCTCTCTCTCTCTGTCTCTCTCTCTCTCTGTCTCTCTCTCTCTCTCTCTCTCTCTCTCTGTCTCTGTTTCTCTGTGTCTCTGTCTCTCTCTCTGTCTCTCTCTGTCTCTCTCTCTGTCTCTCTCTCTCTCTCTGTCTCTCTCTCTCTCTCTGTCTCTCTCTCTCTCTCTCTCTCTCTCTCTCTCTCTCTCTGTCTCTCTCTCTCTCTCTGTCTCTCTGTCTCTCTCTCTGTCTCTCTCTCTCTCTCTCTGTCTCTCTCTCTCTCTGTCTCTCTCTCTCTCTCTCTCTCTCTCTCTGTCTCTCTCTCTCTCTCTGTCTCTCTCTCTGTCTCTCTCTGCTTCTCTCTCTCTCGCTCTCTCTCTCTGTCTCTCTGCTTTACATTATCAAAAAGTTCTAAAGTAAATTTTGACATCTTTAATGTGAACATCAGCGTAGAGATCAATGTGAAAACTCCCCCCAGCCTGTTAAGTTCTGTCACATTGTCCCGTCACTCCTCAGAGCCTCAGCCTGTAGTGCACGTGGTCTCCTCCAGAGAGCACGATTGGACAGAGCAGGAAGTCTCCGTGGAGTCCAGCCCCACTATCATCTACCAGGAGCTGTCTGCAGGGGAATCCCAGTCTGCCACCTCCACCATAAAAGCCCTGCTGGAGCTGCAGCAGACAACAGGTGAGCCTTTCATGTCGTAATGTGGAAAGAGAGCCAACGAGCCAACGAGCCAGCCCTCAGGAGGTTGAGGGTTTGACATCACAACAATCTCATCGGACTACAAACCTGCAGAACCGGGTTGATGAGTCGATGAGCATTTTTTAGACTCAGTCCTACATCAACTCTACAATAATGAACAGCCAATGACATTTCACTTTGCCTGACGCCTTGTGATCTCTTTGTATAAACTCAAAACATCACAGTTAAAAAGGCTTTAATAGATCTAAACAGACAACCTGTCCTTTATTGAGAGTAAAGGTTACGCAGACTTTTCCCTGTTTTTCTTTTCTACTATATTTGGATATATTTTGATTTTGATTTGTTTGCTGACAGTTGGGACTTACCATTTCTGCAGTGTTTCAGGAAACATGTGTCTTAACTAAGACTGCAAACTAAACATTCCTTTAATTGTCCGCATATCGCTCTATAACTTAAAAATCAATCATTTAGTTGTTTGCTCGGAAAAAAATGTCATAAAATTATGAAAAATGCCGTTTTATCCACAACGCAAATATATTCAGTCTGATGTCACAGAAAGTTAAAACAAAAGTTTCTTAAATCAGAGAGTTTTGACTTTTTCCAGAATAGAAAAATAACTCAAACAAATGAATTAAGAATTTCAACATTAGGTGATGAGTGTAATATATTAATGGTTCTATTTCATTATAACGTCTATAGTGTTTTTTACACACCTGTCAGTGACCTTACCAAAGTACAGTATAGGAGGAAGATGTTAGTTATGTCCTAATGGAGCGGCTGCATCCTTCAGAGGTCACATCTGAAGACAGATTGCGTCACAGCGGCGCACCGAAGGTTCCTTCAAAAGTAGCCGACAAAGCATCCATGCGGTGTTACCAAACATATTTTATGATTCATTGCACGCAAATTTGAAAAATGTGTTTCGGACTCTTGAGGGGCCTTGGCACTTCAAATTATCGTTAGAATAGAAGGTGAAGTTACCTGGTTCCTGTGCAGCTGTTGAGGTTGCCAGGCAACAGGAGCGGGACTTAGAAACAGATCCTCTGTAGACCAGGACGTCTCATTTCAGGTGGGCCTGAGCGGTCTATTATTTATTAATTACTGGTTAATTTGATAGGGACAGATACGATATACATATACAAACTATAAACAGACATTAAATGTAGAGATCATTACAGGAGTGTTTGTAGCGGATACAAGAAGAGCTTTTGTGAGTATGCAGGATCAGAAGACCGGGTCCTTTAAAGGGTGCTACCCCAGGACTGAGACACGGCTTATATAGAGTTAAAAGTTGTGGTTAATAACCTCGGTGAAACTCAACACTTCCTGTCCACATGCTTCACATTAAGAGTGGCTTTTCGGTGGCTCAATAGGCAGAAGTCCTTTTTTCCCGTGGTAGTCTTTAAATATGAAACACCTGCAGGAATGTTTTAGTGTCACAAATAGCTTAACATCACAAACAGATCTGTAATTCAAACCACGAGGACTACATTAGTAAGTATGTAAGTACGGTGGCTGGGAAAGTGCAAACCAAGATAAAGTGTGAAACACTTTAACAAACCTTGAGACTTATTTACAAGTGGCAGAACACTTTTATGAGTCACCAAACAAATTTACAAACGTCTGAAGGGAGTGTACCTGAAGTGACCCGGAAGTGACTGAGTGAGCGGCCCATTAGTTGTTGTTTTTTTTTACATATTTTTTATTAAAGCAAGTTCAAGACATACAGTGCAATTGGGATGCAGTCAACATTTTTATTTTTTTCCCAGAAACATTCAAAAACCCAGTATCACTTCTCCCTATAAACAACCCTCCCAGTCCAACAAATAGACCTCTTAGAATAAAAGTGCAAGAGTGGAAAACTCACAAAAAATAAAATATAAAAATAAATAGATAAGCGTGAAAAAAAATAAAAGTACATTTGAGAAGAGTAGTATCAAAAAAAAATAATAATAATAATACAAAATGACAAGACAAACATAAATAAAAAAAAATGAGCAAACAACATTAACAGGAATGAAAGTCGTTATGTGTATACAACACAAGTAAATAGAAAAAACAGTCTAACCTGTAAAAGAGACGGAATCACTCACACACACTGCTCTATTAGTTGGTTTTGACCGGATGATGTCTAGTCCGTTGTGTGTGTCTGGACGGACTTTTGAAGGACATGACGACAAGAAGGAAGGACTAAGGTCACCTTTCAGACCTTCTGTCTTTCCCGTGTGATTGAAAAATTCCTGAGACCGTCAAACACACACAAACGGTCTCTGGTGGGTTCCACAAAACGGACAAAACATAGTTCTTATTATCTGTCTCAGCGCTCGTAATAGTGTTTCAGATCTTGTGATAACTTAAATCAGTATAAATGAGTGAATAGTGGTTGTTAGGTATGACTGGTCTGATTTGCATATTTTAATGAACTTTGTGTTTTTCTCTCCCTGCAGTGAAGGAGAAGGGAGAGTCCAAACCCAGGCAGCACACCATCGACCTGAGTCAGATGGCCGTGCCCATCCAGCTGGCCCAGGAGAAGAAGCCGAGCCCAGAGTCCCCCAGACCCTCCACCTCAGAGGCCGAGCCCAGCACGGAGTACATCCCACCAAGTACGACGCTCCAGTGTCTGGTTTTAGAGTGTTGTATATTACTGTACCAAGAAAATGTAAAACAAGCTTGTTCTGGATCTTTTCTAGATCTTTGCTGTTGCCTTGTTTACTGTGTGTGTGCGTGTGTGTGTGCGTGTTCGTCCCACATGTAATCCACTCCTCTTAACAACACACCTGGTCTTCCCCCTGCTCAGGTAAAGTCAGCAGGCTGGCTGTGTCCACGGATAACGACGACGTGGTCATGTCCTCCACTCAGCAGCTGGTGAAGCCCTTCAAGAGCAGCGTCACCAGCCAGGTCACCATGGTAACCAAACCGGCTGCTGTCCCCTCCGCAGCAGCAGCAGCAGCAGCAGCAGCAGCAGCAGCAGTGGGAGTTCCGCACGTCAGCCAAACGGTGAGGACGCTTTAGGACTTGAGCACATAATACAGGGTTAAAAATACAACAAATGAGCCTTGGGATAATTGTGTTGCTCCCTTTCTATAGATGTATTAGAAACATTGGGACACATTTTTTTTAAGTTTTAAAAGTTGGTGCAGACAGAAACCTACGAAAATCACGGTTCTTCTGGGGGGTCAAATTGTAAATTAGAGTTAGATTAATATCAAACAGACGCAGTGTAGTGGCATTTTTGACTCCAAGAGTGTTCCAACATTGATTATCTTTTTCACTGATTCATTCAGATTTTTAAATACACTTGCAGACTCCAAAGGTCTCCATTAGCTGTTTTTACGTATGCATGAAGCACGCTGCCCCTGAAGTCTTCTTGATTATAAAAATGTTCCAGTTGTTTTCCTGCGTCTGCAGTGAAGCTGTCAGCTTCTTGGAGTGAATTCTCCTGTTCTTGAAAACACTCCCTCACCGATCTTTCTCGTCTGTGTTTCAGCCCTCTGACAGTCAGAGTAAATCAGAGACGGTGTTGGAGGTGGCAGAGATGGAAGGCGACACTTTGGACCCTCAGACGGGTTTGTTTTATCGCTCCAGCCAATCAGCCCCGGAGCCCACGAAGCAAACGCCTCACTCTGCAGCCGCGCAGCCTCCTCCTGTGAGCCAGACGGCGCCTGAGCAGAGTCGACACACCTCCACCTCCACCTCCACCTCCACCTCCACGTCCACCCAGCCTCCACCTCCTCCACCTCAGCTGCAGAGCAAACCGCAGATCAGTCAGCCTTCCTCCTCTTCCTCCTCCACCTTCCCCTCCATGCCCCCGCCCATCAAGAAACTCCCAAAGCTTCTGGTGCAGAGTCTGCCCAAACCCCAGGTTTTAACGCAGAGTCCCAAAGACAGACCTGTGGTCGCTCCAGCATCCGCCGGGGCTAAGGTCACGAGCCCGGGGACGCCGACCAAGCCCCTAGTGGTGACGCCGCAGCTCCCGAAGCTCCAGCAGGCACCCACGTCCCACCACAGACCCCTTCACACGCCCATGTCCCACCCTCCTCCGCTGCAGGCACATCACCCAATCAGCACCGAGAAGGCCGCCTCCAGCCAGGTGAGAGTTTACACACCAACACCGTCATGCACCAACAGGACTAGAAAACAATGTACAAGAAAGGGCTCTTTTTTATTTTATTCAAGCACAGAGAGTTTTTTTTCTTTGAGGCATCTGACGGAACCAGTTTGTGTGGCAGTGCTGGGGGTTTTCCTGCTGTGCTTTCAGATACAATGAAACTCTTATCATGTTTACTCTGAAAAGGCCGCAGACTGATAAGCAGTGAGTAATCATTTTACAGCTGTTACCAACGCTGACTGCGGCTCCAGCCGTGCCGTGCTTTGTGTCCCTTCAGACGATATATGACATCTGCTCTGATGTAATTTTCAGTCTCACTAACAATCGACTCTTCTCATTGATTTTAAGATTTGGGTTAGCAATTATCAAAAAGCAACAGCGTTAGCGTCGGTAGAAGTTTTACTTTTTGCTCCTGATGTATACCCAGCTCACGTCGGCTTAAAGGCTTTATATGTGATTTTTTTTTGATCCAGCAGATGTCGCCCTTGAGCACCAGCATGAAACCAAAACAACTTGCGCTGCATTGTTGTGTTAGCATGCTAATGCTAGCGATCTTTATTATGCTCGTATCTTCACACTGCATGTAAATTTACCTGAAATGAGCGTGATCTAGAAACACAGTTAAGCAGTGAGTACAGTATGTTATTCTTCTTTTCTCTAGTCCCTCAATTAAACAACTTTTATACGCGAGGGGAGGAGTCAGCCGGCCGTCCGGGCGATGTAAACAAACTGAAGATAGGACTCATCACAGCATCACAGACAGTGGGACTCGGGTGTTACACCCATTGTAGACAGTCATGACTCACAGAGTTATTTTCAGAGGATATTCTTGATTTATATTATATTTAAGTGTGAAGAATCACATGTAAAGATTTTAATAGACACTAGAAAACAAAACAGACAAGAGTAACAACATTCTTAGAGGAATAAACAAACAAATAAAACACATTCATGTTTATTTATTGAATTAGGACACTGCACATTAATCAACACATCAGTAAATCACATCTTTGTAAATATGACAGAATTAGCATATTTGAGGCAGGTCTTCTAAACGTTTTCCTCTTGTCATTTAAATATTTTCCCCCCACAGCAGCCGATCATCACGCAGAGCGCCACAGTCACAAAGATCACCTTCGGCAGCTCCCACCTTACATCGCCGGTCTTCAGCAGCGCCGAGGCCACGGCCAAACTGATCCCAGAGTCCAGCTCGGGGCCCTCGGGAGACAAGCCCTCAGTGTCGGACATCCTGAAGATCTCCATGATGGAGGCGGAGATCGACCCCAGCACGGAGCCCGTGGTGGTGGATTCCTCCAGCGACTGCGGCCCTCTGGGGAAAGCTCTGGAGGTTCAGGCCGTGTCCGGCACGCTGGACTCGGGCCAGTTCATCAGCAGCTCCGGGACCTCCATGCATCATTCCCACACTAAGCAGCCGCAGTTCAGCTGCATGCCGACCCTCGCTGCACAGAGGAGCAAAGAGGACCTGGAGGTCATCGAGGTAAAAAATACAGATGTTATAAATCCCAGAGTTCAGGTTACACGCTGATGTTTGTCCGTCTTTCTCAATTCGACTTCTTTATGGAAACTATTTTACAAGTCAGCCATTATCACTGCAGCTCAAAAAAAGAACTTTTAACTAGACAACACCGGTTAGTTGTGGAAGTGTTTATATAGTTTAAAGGTAGAGAAGATCATATAATCATGAACATAAAACAGCACTTTAAATGTTCCGAGATTAACCTGTAAGGACTTAACCATCAAATAAGTGTCAGAAAATTCAAATTCCTTGAACAGGGAGTCGTTAAAGAACCATCTTAAAATGTAAATAAAATAGTTAGCTTTTGTATCGTTGTTTTTTTCAACATGCTGATTCATAAATATTTCAGAAAAAATAAAAAACATAGAAAGTGCTTCTTTTTTTTTATTACCACAGGAAGTTCAAACTTTGTATTCCCTCCTCTGCGACTCATTTTGTTTTGGACTTATTGACAGTTTTCGTCTTTATTTACATCTTTATTTCAGTACTGATTTGTGAGAAACAAAGTTGTGTGTAAGTGACCCACGCAAACATCTGACAGATTGCATATAAAAACACAATATCGACTAAATATCCCGATTACACTGATAAATATATCACCTGATGTCATTTAAGTATTTAATTAGTTTACTTTATGATGCAAAAGAGAAAAAAATGCTTTATGAACAACATGATGCATAAAGTCACAAATCACCTTTAATACTTGAAGTTTTATATGATCATTCTTTAATTGGATATTTTAAAAAGAGGTTTATTTAAAGAACATGTTCAATGCACACCCCTGGTACATTTTGATTTCATCATGTAAAAAAAATCTGAATTATGACGGCATTCATGATTTCTTACAGCTAGAATTTGCTCTGACTTAATTGAGGAGATTTTGATATTTGCTTGAAGATACTCGTCATGTGTGCTCAGTTCTCACACTTTTTCTGTGGTGTCTGTCTTCTCATTGATCTCCAAATGTGAGCAAACCAACCAATAATTCCAAAAGATATCACGTTCATGATCCTTTTTCAGCCACTTAGTATTCCAAACCCCAGAAGTTAGACCGATCCACTGAAACAAAAGAGCGGGAAATAAGACATTTAAATTACCTGACGTTCTTTTAAGATACACAAACTTAATTAAAGTATAACAAGAACGACATTACGAGATCGTAGCAGGGATTTGAACTGAAACCCCAAATGTGTGACTAACACGTGCAGGTGATTCCTCAGTACTCCATCCTGCCGGACTCCAGCCAGTCCAACGTGGTGGTGGAGCCCAGCGGCTTCCTGGAGATCACCAACTACACCAGCCAGCAGCTGGAGGAGGACAGCCCCATGGAGCAGGAGGTGGACAGCAGCAACGACGAGGCCGCGGCCGCCAGCCCCCCCGACCAACCATAAACACACACCACTCAAAACTGAATGCAGCAGCTCAGACTCTTGTTGTGTTTGCGGTCTCGGACCCAGAGGACAAAGACTTTATGGACGTTTTTTTAAGAAAGCAAGAGCAAGAACGCCTTTTGTTTTCCTTGTAAATATTATTTTGTTGATTATAAGCCTTCTTCTCAAAGACTAATGGCAGATGTGTTCTTTACTGCCAGAGAGGAGCGTTGGATTTAAATCCTGGGAGCGAGGTGAAAGGGATTCAGAGCTGCCCCGGACATTTTGGAAAGCAGCCATTCCAAACAAACAGGATTTAATGATTCCAGTACATTAATGTCGTTACTTGCAGGACTTTTGCAAGAAAGTCACACATCAATGAAATTTGGAATTTTTGGCTCCGTGCTCCCTTTCACAAACACACAGCTGGATTAAACCCCCTGCAGGCTTGCATTTATTTTAATTGTCCTGAGTTT
Organism: Labrus mixtus; assembly: GCF_963584025.1. Classification (NCBI taxonomy): domain Eukaryota; kingdom Metazoa; phylum Chordata; class Actinopteri; order Labriformes; family Labridae; genus Labrus; species Labrus mixtus. Next base: position 3,093,385 of record NC_083625.1, read on the forward strand.
CAAATACCTGTTTCCCATTAGTGGCTTTGGTCTCTAAAATGTGTGTGCAGTGACTCTCCAGCTGATGGTCTTCTTCTTCTTTTGATGACCTGCAGGTTTGAACAATAGCTGAACAGTATTTTTCTTTGACTGAGGTGAAACTCTGCAACAGTAAAAATCTCTTAAAACCCTTCTGGGATTTGAAGTTTTCAGAAGAGGGAGGAGAAAGCTGTTGCAGATCGAATCGCTGTGTGGAACATGAAGCAGAAACTTGAAGAGGGGGTCCCGCAGGACAGATTGAGTCCAACACACAGAATGTGTTACTGCTCATGGTAACTGATGGGATGTAAAAGAGAATGTATTTGTAAGATATATAATCTGGAGTTCATAAAGTGGCTGTCAGAATTTCTCTGAGTGTGGCTTTACTTGTTGCATAGTGTGTTTTTAAACTATGCATTTCTTTTATACCTTTTCAAACTAGATGACTAGTTAAAAACAAACTGTTTAATCTGCACAATAAATCAGCTGAGTAGAACGTCTTTGTTCATACGGAGTTATTGGTTGCAAACTTTTTGATTCAGAGTGTAATGTACGGTTCAGTCCTTAAATGTCAATTTAATTTAAAGAGGGCTGCACTGTGGTGGTGCAGTGGTTAGTGCTGTTGCCTCACAGCGAGAAGCTTCCTGGTTTGAATCCCAGTCTGACGTCCCAATGACAGCTGGGACCGGCTCCAGCGACCTGAATGAGAAAAGTGGAAAAGTTATTTTAAGGTCAATGTCCTTTATATTGAGAGTAAATAGAATACAAGAAGTGAAAATAATTTCCACAATCATGAATAAGAGACAGAAATCCAATCATTAAATCAAACAATACATCCACCAGACATCAGACACAAAGAAAGAAAGGATGAAGAAAATCAAATAAGACCAGCAGCACAAATGAGCAGCCACATGAAGTTACTATTCATAGGCTTGGAAGAATAGATACACATTTTAAAGGTCACATGGTATGCAAAATAAACATCACCATGTTTCTCTAACTCTAACATGTGTCTCTAGTCTGTCTACAAACCCCCCAATGATGAGAAAAGTCCATCCTCTCAGTCTTCTGCCTGCTCCACTTTTCAGAAAATGTGTGCTCAAACAGGCCGTTTGGAGAGTTTCCCTTCATGACATCACAAAGGGCAGTAGCCCCTCCCCCAGGTGGGTGACACTCCCACAGCTAGGTGTTTGTTCTGCCCTCTGAGTCTGCCTTCTCACCGTAAACAATAGGACATGGAGAGAGAAAGTCCAAGCCACATCCCCTGGTCTTTTAAATGACTTTCCTTCAACTCAATGAAAATATAGAAAAGGATGTTTTCGGCAGGGAGCTCTCATTTACCCCCACGGCAAGGGGGGAGAGGCTTTCAAAATAACTCTAAAGAAAATAATCAGTCTTCTCTCTGATGGTCTCTGAGGCTTTTGTAGGTCATGTTGAGACATCAGTATTCATTTCATTCTGTTTCAAAATCCTCACAGGAGCTTTGAGCTAACCCTTGCTTCTTTACACAGGTTTTATTTCAGCTAAACTCTCGAGCTGCAACTCCAAGGTTCTCAAAACACGCAGGTTAAGGTTTGAACTGTTTTATGACACATTTTGGCCGCATACTACCATAATATATCTACTTACACTGGGCCTGGAATTGGCTCAGGCAGCCAAAAACTGTGTCTGGAATTTATGGTGGCTCCTACTGGCAGATATTAAAACATATTTATTGAGTTATAAAGATCATTTGAGCCAAGTTTGAGTGTTTATTGGACGCTGTGCGGTGGTGTTAGAGGTTTTATCTGCTGGCTCTGCTCTCCTGTAAAAAAAAAAAAAAAGCCATAATGCACACACTCCCGTGTAGAGTCCAGCTCCAACTCTGGCACTTTTTCCTGCTCATGTTGAAAGTGATCCACGGGGCTCCTGGGGGGGCTCACATTCAGCACGCAGCATCTGATTGGTTGGCCTGAACCCAACGACATGTGGCTCTGTTTAGGAGCGTGCTGACTTACCATCCCTCCACCCTATACACCCCTGTTTGGATACTGTTGCCAAAGTCCCACAGGAGAGAACAGTTTACTCTGCTCTGCTGACTCACCTGACCGTGAAACAACGTGTATCGCCCCATGTTCAAGAGGAAAGAAATTCATCAACCTTTGAAACTGTTTTTGAATCCTACAAAGCTCTTAGCAGACATATATCTATAAAGCCATTGTGTTTTACTCCCCTAACCCTAACCCTTATCCTGCAATAATCTGAAAAATTGTGGTTGTTTTCTGGAGATCTCCACCCAACTCTCTGGATTACAACCCTTGTTTTCCCAAATAATACGCCTTAAACTAGAAGTCATTCATGGATTTATAGAGACAGGTGGAGAGAAATAGGAATAAAAGGAAGACATTGAGAGTAAAGGAGACGGAGGTTGAGAGGGAAGAAAAAAAGAGGCAAAGAAGATGAGCAAAGACCCAAACTTAACGAGGAGACATTAGGATGAGATGGGAACGATGAAAGTGGACGATGAAAGAAGCTTGAGACTACAAAGAAGGAGAAAGGTGGGAAGGGAGACCAAGACAGAAACAAAGTGTGAGACCAAGAGAGAGAGAAATAAAGAGACAGTCAGAAATGAAGATGGACATGTAGCCTTCAGATAAACAGAAAGAGAGATTTCTATTTTTTGTATAATAGAATTGTATTGATGTTCTGGTAAAAGAGAGAGACAAAGAGGAGACAGACAGGAATTTTATTTGCACCGGTGTCCTTGAATAAAGTTTAAAAACCATGAAAATAAAGTTTGTTGGAGTAAACTCATTCTGTTTGGTAATGTAACTGCATTAAGAGTGTGCTTGTGTGTGTGGGACATTGTTGCTATGGTGATTGTTGTCTCCCTGGGAAACAGAGGAGGGGCAGTCAGTAAACAGCTAAAACAGTGAGACAAGCTGCTGAATCACCGTTACCTCTAATTCAAGTTTTAATTATAATAAAAGTTTTCTAATCCTTACCGTTAAATATGATTCGTTCTTACAGAAAAAATAACAATAATAACAAATCATGCATCAAGTCCCAACACAATTTTTACATACAGTAACAGAGTGGTTGAGAGTTTTAATATTTGGACATATAGATAATACAACTTACCAAACAGACAATGAAACCTAAACACATCACAGTTTTCCTATTGGCTAACTACTTCTCGCGATAGGGCGGCCTCTCTGCGCATGTTGCCTAGCAACGCAGCTTGAACCTGTCGGGGCTACTGTCTGGAAGTTGATAGCTGTCCATCATTCAATTAGCTTAACTACACTTTGAAAGCACAAAAAGGTGATAAAAGGTAACGTAGCGAAAACTACAAAGTCGGAGGAGGATTATTTATTTATATTTATATTTATTTTTTTATTTTTTTTAAATTTGGCCTTGCCGAAGAAGGACAGTTTGGAAACGCATTTCAAGACGCTGGGATTTCCGTGCTAACACAAAAAGTGCGGGAGGTGAAGGACAAGCTAGCAGCTCAACAGTCAACAGTCCTACTAACACCAAATGTAAGGCTGCAGAGACACAATATCATGATCCTGCTCAACACAAGAAGAAGAAGAAGAAGTTGTGGCCTGTCTGCTTGAAACTATCTCAGCTCTGCCTTCAGAAACCAGCTGCCTCCATCCTGTGTCAGAGGTCCCACCAAGGTACAGACAAACATTTATTTCCACTTTTCTATCCAACTTTCCTTTATTAGTCCTGTATGTGGTTAATGTGATGTGTTTATATTTAAATTAAATCAGGTATTGAGCTGAAACTGGACTGGGACAAAATGTATTAGGAATAACTATAAAATGTTTAATTATATATATATATATATTACAGAATACAATTATATTGTGTCTTGTTGTTAAGTCTTAATCAATTGTTTGTGGCCACCTCCTCCCACATACACATCCATAGGGCCCCATTGTACCAGGTCGCCCTGAAATCCTGGCTGCACTAGTTTCCTGTTAGGGGCTGGTGACAGCAGAGGGTCAAGTGAAAAGTCAAATAACTTGCTTTTATGTTGAGATAACAGTCTAAAGAAGATAAAAATGACTTATTTTAATGTTTGGTGTACTTACTTAAAAAATAACAGACTTTGATATACATACCTTTTGAATTTTTGTTTCAGTTTTCAATTTCCGCCTAAACTACATGTGTGTTTAAGTGTGAAAAATTAAAAAATTGAAAATGGTATTGATAGAAACTTTGCATAATTGAAACTAATAACTATCTGTGAACATCCTTTCCAAATTTGGTGAAATTCTGATTCTGATTCCCAGAGGTACATGTGATAAGGCTAGAGCTGTCCCTTTTGGAGAAGCCCTAATTTGACCTATTTTCGTTTTTTGGTAAGATGCATAAAACATCCAAAAAAAAAGTTATTTTGCAGTAAAATATTTTTATACAACCATCCGTTTCATAAACTAGACATGTTCAAGTTATGAAAAAATATGGTTGTGTTTTGTACTACCTCGGGTAGGGGTCTCTCAACTTTTAGGGGCCCAAGTTCCTCTGACGGAAAGACTGACGGCCTTGAATGTAGATCTTCTTACTGAAAGGGTTAAGTGACCTGTAGTGGTAGAAATTGTCAGGTCACCCATTGTTTTTAGGTTTTTATTTTTAACTTTAAGTGACTAAATTTGAGGGTTTGAGCTGTTATCAGTGCAAATTTATCAGCTAATGATTACACTACTTTGTCTTGGATTGCACATGGCCAAACTTTAATCTAAATGTACTTGAGGAAAACAATTATCCTTAGAGGACATTTGCAGGATATTATGTTCACACAAAATATGTTATGTTAAAAGGTTCTGTATACAAAACATTCTGCCATTCTTCTCCATCAGGTCATTAGATCTGAATGAAACCTTTCAGTCTTGTGATGACGGTCTGGTGACTGGGAGACGATGAGGTGGTCTGTTTACATGATGTTAACATTAATAGTTTGACTCTGGTGAGGTGGTCTGTTTACATGATGGTAACATTAATAGTTTGACTCTGGGAGTAACGGAGGAGGATTTTCTTCCATCATGTCCGTCATTAATCATGGGGGGGGGGCCAGAGCTGCATTCCTTGAGCTTTACTGAACTTGATTTCTCCTCTTTCCGTCTGTTAGTCAGAGTGAGTCCATCAGTCCTACTTTTCAAACACGCACTTGTTTCTCTTGAAAGTCATGACTAAAGATTAATCCACAAAAAGTTTCTCTTCATAGGAGGCCAATTTGACTCACCACAATCAAGTGATGTATGATGCTTCACGAGGTTTCCAACAGCCACAATGATTTCTTTTAGAAATTGAAATGGACGTAAAGTAGTAAAGAGTCGGAGCCTCTTGTTTGTCATTACGGTTTAAAACCACAACGTTATACCTCAAAGAATTAGCATTTGCACACTTGTCTTGTGATGTCATCCTGCGTGCATCCTTTCCTAAAAAAGGAGTCAAGCTTATGGTAGCATTTAGGGTGTTAAATTTCACCCTTTTTCTATTTTTCTGCTGAAATCATGATGATCATGGCTGTATTCATAAGCCCTACCAGACAAACTGGGGTAAAATCTGTGAGTGGTGATGATTCAGACATATTTTCATCTGTTTCACGTCAAGAAAACAGTCTTTCTTTAGGAGTATCTCAGTGAAGATGGATGTGCGTGTTGACCTGTGAGTGGTTGTGTGTGACTAGCTGTGCTTTGCTCCACGATCTCCAGGATCACTGACGGGCAAACTAAGAGCAGACAGCATCCTATTATTCATCCACAGTAATCCCAGTGCTCTCACTCTGTGCTCAATACCCCGATTTATCTCCACGGAGCATGAGAAAGGTCGAAGGTGACCTGTTCCCTTTAGTTACATAAATTGAGTGTTTTACTCTCTGTTGTTGCATCTCCAGTTGTTTACCTCTAAACAGCTGTTTTATACAAGTTTATGTGGAAACTTAAAGGAGGAGGGAAGGAAAAAAATGCAAACAGGACGCACACTCAGGACAATGCTATCATACATCCTGCATCTGCCGTTTCTGAAATAAATACATGAACAACGGGCACATTTACTTTCTTTGAGGTCTCTCCAAGAACATTGTGTTTGAGCGTCCAGGTTGAGTCAGTTTGGAGTCAGCATGTTCGTTTAACGAGCAGGTCAAGATGCCGGGCGTATGGCTGTGTGAGATAATCACAATGTCCTTGCCAGATCTCCTGTTTTTATTGTCCATGCACACGCTGAAGAAATTATTTGTTCATGTGATGTGAGGCCGTGATTAGCATCGAGGCGAGAAGAAAACACTAAAGATTTCTGTGCTTCAGGATAGTGAATATTTCTCACAGAAGGTAACCTGAATGTTTGAAGGGAAGGTTCCCTCCCCTTTTCAATCAAACACATCTTTTTATGAGAATGCAAATAAAAGAACAAATGGAAAAAAGAGAACAATGCTTATTTAGCATGGCTAGCTTGTTAGCAGAGCAGCTCAAAGGATGATTTATCACTGCAGGCTGAAATATCTTGCTAAGTTCTGATCGGCTTACAATGACATCTTCTACTAATGTTTATGTTGTTTTCAGGACTTTTTACGGCTGCAGTGATATAAAGATGTATCTGTAGAGATAGAAAGTGCTGCGCGTCCCTCCTGTTTATCTCCTGATCAGACACGGAGCAAAGAAGATGTGGGAACAAGACACGATCTGTAGGCGGCAAAACTACAGGGAATATCATACATTTAGAAAAGAGCACCAGTGACGTCATCAGCCACTTTCTGAAAAGTTGAAAGATTTTCAACTTGAGTGCTTGGAGAGGCAGCACAACATCAAAAGACGCTGGCTGGGCGCTGCACTTATTCCAGGTGGCCACCTGCTGCCCTTAAGGCTTTCTGCTCATTGAAAACAATTGAAAAAAAGACACAGGGGCTCAGAAAAAAAACGCTAGGAGGACACAGGGCCTAACTCCTCCTCACAACATGTTTGTTTGTGTTTGTTTACTTCAGGTGTTTGTGACAAATGTTGTCTTCTCTTTCTTCTCACTTTCTTTCTGTTTCTGTGACTAAACAAACATTCCTCTTAAAAAAGATTTTTTTTTTGATCTCAGCGTGACTAAACCCTGATAAAAAAACACAGGTTAATTCTCATTCATGATTCAGCGCCCGGTCACAAAGAGGAGGAAGAGTATACTTGAGGTCTGCTTCCAATTAAGGAACCACAAAAACTTCCCGTAGGCTCCTCTGATTCTATCTGTGCTCATCTCATAAACAAGTATATAAAAAAAAAAGAGGATTGTGGAATTTTGCAAAAAGAGAACAGGAAAGTGCTTGAGAGGAAACGATGCCTCGCAGCAGGATGGCACAGCTGTGAGAAAGATACAAGTAGATTTCACCGGTTTAACCCACTTTATTCCCCAACCAGGAGAATCTTCCACTCCTGTCTACGTTTCCCTTCGCTCTGCAGAGGTCACACTGTGCTGGAAAAATAAATAAAGTTACAGTGTTTAGTCTCATGTCAAGTCTGAGTGGATGACTTTCCTGGAACTAGAAATACCACAGTTTAAAAAAGATTCTGTCACAAGTTAAAGTCATGCATGTAGACTCTTACAAACAATAATTCCTTATTATTATTTATCCTTATTAAGAGTATAAAATACAGAAATCTTTTTCAGAATCACACTGAATTATGATGCTGCTGCATTAATGTGTTCACTATACAGTACTTAAAAGATACAGTGGTGACGTAGTGGTTGGTGCCCACGCCCCATGTACCTTAAGGCTTAGGTCCTCCAGGCGGCTGGCTCAGGTCAAAATCTAACTTGTGGCTCCTTTCTCCCGTCATTCCGCACCCTCCCTCCCTGATTTCCGACACTGTCCACTGTCCTGTCTCTACAATTAAAGCACAAAAAGCCCCAAAATATGAATATCTAAAAGATAAAGTAAAAGCAAGGGTGAGAGATAAAAGGCATCAGTTTGACCACAGGGGGCGCCAAAGTCAACATACTGGTAATTCCTCGCGGGAGCTTTAAGTGCAGTTCTGAAGTAAATGTACTACGATTCTATTAATATAGAGACAAGTAAGACAGTAAAAATATCTGCTTTATTCAAAGGTCCTTGAAGGCCTCACTCTGACTATAAGAATGGGAACGTGTTCAGTGCTTGTGTATGTGCAGTACACTTTACTCTAGGAGTTCATCTCTTATGTAACATTAGGGGAAAAAGAGACACACTTAACGTTGTTAACTCTCATCCACATAAACATAGTCTAGACAGCTCCAGATTCAAGATAAAACATGATTATTTAGGGGTTTCCTGTCGCTGCAGAGTCAAACAATCATAGTGAAGATTACAGTCGACAATGTAAACATCTGATGTTTCATTGTTTTACTGGAACACCCTTTCACTTTGTTGGCTCGCACCTGTAAAACATGGATTCGTCTCTTCATCTTAAAAACTATATCTGAGGGGCGCTCGATAGCCAACTGTGCCACATGTACAGAGGCCAGAGTCCTCATCGCAGCGACAATGGGTTCAATCCAACCTCTGCCCTTTGCTGCATGTCGTCCCCCACTCTCTCCTCCCCATATTTCCTGTCTCTACTCAGATGTCCTGTCCAATACAAATGCCCCTAAAATATAATATTTATTATTCATAATAATAATAATTCTCTTCAAAGTCTAAGTTAAACCTCTTTTCTAAAACCCTTCATTGTGTCTAAACAGTGTTACAGTTTAATTCAGGACAGTAATAAAGTCATAAAAATCAAACACAAACACTCACTGACGTGTTTGTATTAGAGCCATGCAGGGAAATAAAGTTAAAACTGATACAATATTTCATTGTTACGACGATATGTACTGTATATATCTGACTATTTTGGAGAGCGGTTCAGAGATTTTCATTCCTGTGTCAGAAGTGATAAAGAGTTTTTTTCCTGTTTGACGAAAAACAGGACGTGCCGTGGTTAACTTCCTGTACCACCCTGGCGATGAATGTGTTTCTCTCCTGAGAGGCGGAGGAGGGAACGGAGGATCTGAGTCACAGAGGAGGACCAGCTTTCAAAAGACAGTTAATATAAAATCTTCTCATGCTGAACAGAACTCTGTCAATCTTTAAGACTTTATCTTAAAGTAAACACAGGAGGAAAGGAAGAGCTGAGGTACAAACGCTTTCAGATAAATATTCTCATTTCTGGATGTAAAAGCAACAACTTAAATGAGAAACGTATCTATCTTCATTTCAAGCTTTTCATGATGCAGTGATGTATTTGTAGAGAAGGTGGCTTTATAAGGCCCTGTGTCCTCCAAGGTTTTTTTCCGGGCAGTAAAGCGCTGGTTGTGTGCTCAGTGCACAAACACTTCATGCAAACATACCTGAGAAGAAAAGCGAAATCCTGCAGTTCGTCGAGTGTCCACTAGAGGCTGGCTGCAGAACCAGCGGAAGTCACGTACACACCCATTCAAAAAAGCATTTTTTTACAGCAGAGATTAACATGTTTACAGCCTGGTTGAAATGAAATAGGTCTGATTAGCTCATGTCTCCATCGGCACACACTGTACGCGGGGTGAATGTCCGTTTTGATTTGATGAAGGATAAGAGTTATTCACAATAAGGCGTGTAGCTGACCTGATTGACAGGTGGGCGCGGTGTAACGGTTTGTCAGGAGGTTTAAAACCCGCCTCAGCTCCAGCTCTCAGCCTGTCGTTAGGTTGACTGAAAGTTAGACTGAGACAGCATTTCCAGCATGGAGACCGCCATCGATGGGACTCCAGCGCCCCCTGCAGGAACAGATAGCATACATCACTCAGACTTCTACCATTAATATTTACAGTCTGGTATTTATGTATAAATAAGCAATAATTAAAGCTGCATATATGAGGGTGACAGTAAATTATGTATTATATACCTCAATACGTACATACAACGTTTAACTTGTTATTTCTTAAATGATATTATGATTTGTTTGTTTATTGATTAATCTTGATTGAATTATGTATTGTCCACTTCAAACCACTTAAAGGAGTAACGAGAAAAACAAATTACAGAAATCTTTTAAGTGCGATAACATCGTTACAAGTCTTTTTTTGTAAAGATAGGTAACTCTGCGTAGCCCTGACACTGCTAGCTTTAAGTTCACTGAACAAATATTACTCCCAAAAGTCTCCCAAAATGAAAGAGTTCAAAATGATGATGCACCATTAAACCAAACAACAAGATTCAACATGTTTTTGCATTGCAATCGGACTTGTTTGTGATAATCGTACAGTCAGCTTTAAAGCCTCAGCTCCTGCAAAATGCCAATAATGGACCTCTGTATCTCTACTTATGTTCCTTTAATCATTAACTCATGTTAAAAATGTTAAGAGGAAGTTATGTCCAGCTTTTATTGGTCTTATTAACATTCACCCGCTGGAAGTCACCCCTTTGTTTATTGTTTGCAATACCTAATGTTGGTAAGTTCATAAATTTCCCACCTCATATTGGCCACCTAAATGCACCATTAAGAAAGTGAAACTGCAACAGAGAAAGACAATCATATTTTGTTTGTTATCAGTCAATAGATCTTTTAAAAGGATTTCTGGGTAATGAAGTTCAGCAGCCATGAACTTGTTCCATTCATCAGACAAAACAGCAAACCCCCCCTTACACCCCCCTACAAAACTATGTGTTATTATTGCATAAGTTACACCGTGTCCTAACAGTATGCGAGTGTTATATATCGCGTCACATCGCGCATGATCGCACGCTGGCTGTCCACCCTGCATCTATATAAATATATAGAACATATAAATAAATATATGTTAGATATCATATTAGTGGAATAATGAGACAAAAATAAACTTTAAATGGGCTGTTGTGAGTATGTATGTGCGCTTTAGTTACACAAATAATGCCTGACAGTGTTGAATCCATTTAGTAGTAAATATCGCTTCATTTACAGAACAAAACATCACAGGATATCAAAACTTAGAAATCACTTAGACCTTTAGAAAGACTCAAAATATCAATAATAATAGGAATTAAAACTTTCTTTAAAAAAACTTTATTAACCACATGATATGAAACTATGTGTCCCAGTGTTGCCCTTTACAAAACAGCGCTGGATTGAATATTAATTCATTAAAAAAATACAATATACTATTCTGTATACTGTCCCTCTATCTCAGAGAATCACAGTTATCTATGTCAGTGTTTAATCCCGCTTTCATTTCCATCAACATTTTAAAATTGTGTCCCCATGGGGAGCACTGCAGGCCTGGGGAACATTCTGTTTAAATGTCAAGCTCAGTTTAATACGTTTAAAATCATAACTTCTTAGTGTTAACAGTCTCAGAACAAGATACATTCACACAAACAAGGGACATTTAAAGTGCAAACCACATCAAGGATAAAGGGAAGGCTTGGGTTTCTTCATGAATACGGACTCTTAACCTACACAGACTTAACTTTATCATACTTCATCATTCATGAAGTGAGCATTTTGTTTCATGACCTTTTTGTAGTGTTCTCTTTTTTATTTTTAGCTTAAAGGAAATTTCCCCTTTCGGATACCGTAACACTAAATGTCACCGATATCAAAGATATCTTATATCTCCATCTCACTCACTTGTTTACTTCTTTGTTTAACAAACCCTTCATTGAACCCTTTTAAAGGGAAAAAAAAATCATAATGGAAAACTTTCTTAAACTTTATGTTTTTGCTGGGAGTTTGGGCCGGCGCTTTTTGCGCTGGAAGTGCTCACAACCTCGCTTGTTGCTAGGTTCCTAAAGTTAACTTCTGGTTCCCTCGTTAATGTCCGATATGTGTGTTTTAGATCACTCAGTGTGCTTACAATCTTTTCTTTAATTTAAGGAAATATCACAAAGAAAACATGGCTGAGTTTAGCTAATTTCCAACTACCCCAGGTTTCATATTTAGAAAGTGGTATTATTTTTCTCTTAATAGTTCCATCAAGAAAGCATGTTTATCATTGTGTTTTAGTATGAATCTTCCTTTTACATTCAGTAATATGTGGATATGCATTGTATCCTTATAGGAAACACAGTGCTTTAAGTTGCAGTTCCTTAAATGACCAAACGATGCAGAATAGAATTCCTTTCAAATGTCCAAACTTCTCTTAATTTGTTTCAAAACTATTGTCATCATTTTTGGGAATATGATGGCACAGGTTTCCTTTTGGCAGTGCCACAGCCCATGAATTTGTCATAGTTCAAAATCAAACTACCCCTTATCTTCTTCTGTTCAACCAGTTTGGATTATTGACTTCAGTTGTGAGGTTATACGGCTAACCCAATCCTCAACCAGCAAACCAATGGTTGGGCCAGATTGGTTGCATTCACTCTTAATCTTTTTGGGGATTTCCAATTGGGACCTAGCAAAGTTCGTCCTCAGCTTAAACGGATGCCAGACACAAGAGGGCCCCAATGTTTTGATGGTGGGCCCTTGATGAGCTCCAACAGTGACCATTTTGCATGACTGAAGCAAGCTTGGGACATATCAATAACCAATTTTGAGGTGGAAATGATACGCCCTATTGAAGCCCTTGTATAATCTTCTGGGTTGCCCATTTTGGCTACAACACCGACCAACTTAAGAGCCCCATCTGAGCCCATGTTCAGTTGACTCTACATTCATGTTTGTCTGCCTGTTCCTGGTTGAAACCCTGCAACCTTCACATGAAAAGAAACTGGAAGAAGTTCCAGATATAATTCATTCAAGGTCCTGCATGTGGACTGTTCATTTGCTCTACGCGTTGAAGCGTCTGCTGGGCTTTCGTTTCTTTGATTGGCAACATTTAATCAGCAGTCCTAGCACGATTAGCAAAAATAACGCTGTCAAAACCACAGCAACAACAAAGTTCTGGATCTTTGGTTTCTGACACATTTCCTCCGTCACCTTCCCGATGTTCACCGGCTCTGAATAATCCTCAAGAACGCATGTCACAGTCTCTAGGTCAGCAATAGTCAAAGCCGAGTTCTTGACCATTTGCAGGAAGGCGAGGTTGCTGCAGCAGCTGAGAGGGTTGGAGCCCATGTAGAGGGTTTTTAGAGAGTGCTCCAGAGCGAGCATGGTGCTGGGCTCAAGGGTGACCAGGTTGTTGTTCTGCAGGTTTAGAGACTCAATGGATGACTCTCTGTTCCACGTAGGTAGAGTGGTTAACTGGTTGGTGGACAGGTCTATGTGTTTGAGACTCTTAAGTGATGACAGGTCTGTGTTTAGACTGGAAATGTTGTTTTCCCTCAGGAGTAGGTGAACCAGGGAGCGCTCCAAACCTGAAAAGGAGTCTTTGTCAATGTCTAGGCCTGGGTTCAGTGACAAGTCCAGTAACTTCAGAGGGGTGTCGGCAAAAGCGTTCGAGGGAAGAGTTTGAAGATTGTTTTCAGAGAGGTACAGGAACTGCAAGTTTGGTATGGAAGAAAAGGAGACACATGCTGGAGGATTTTTGCCGTTCTGGTCTGCGTCACAGATTTCCAGATCGTTCTCCTGGAGGTACAGGTGTTTGATACTTGGAAGTTTTTGAAATATTTGATGGTCTAAATTGGTGAGGTCGTTTCCTTGCAAGAGGAGCTCTTCCAGCGACGGCAGAGTGTTCTCACCAAATGTCAGACTCTGCAGGGAATTATAGCTGAGGTTAATGATCTTCACCGTCTGCAGGAGACCTTCATTTGTGATTGAAAACGAGCTAATACAATTATTGCTCACATTCAGGACCTCCAGTGAGGCCATACAGTAAAAAAAGGACTCAGGTATGATTTGTAGTTGGTTGTAACTCATGTCCAAGTATCTCAGATGAAACAGATGAACAGTTGTCCTTCTGTCATGACTTGCCGTGACATTGATGCTCTGAAGTTGGTTTCTCGACACATCCAGGTATTGGAGCACATTGTGTCTGGGCAGAAGAGGGAAATAATGCATTTTGTTTTCACTTAGATCAAGAATTTGAAGGTCATACGAGTCTGTTGATCTTGTGCTTTGGAAAAGCTCCATGCTGTTCTTGCTGAGATTGAGAACTTTTAAATGGCACAAATTAAAGTCTGTGATACACGTGATCGAGTTCTTGGACAAGTCGAGCTCAGTCAGATGATTCAAGGAGTCAAATGCTCCGTCTTCAATCTCTAAGATGACGTTATTGTGGAGGCTGATTCTTTTAAGGGACGAGGACCCACTGAAAGTATTTTGTGCTATTTTGGTGATGCTGTTGCTGTTTAGAGAAAGGTTTGCCAGCGACGGGGAATCAGCAAGGAAATAGTCGGACATTCCTGTATACAGCCCGTTGCTTGAAAGATCAAGTGACTCAACAGCTGTAAGAGGCCCAATGTTGATTTTGGAGTGAGTAAAAACATTCAGATGATTCCTGGACAGATCTAAGACTTTGAGATCAGTCATGTCTCTGAAGAGTCCGGGCTGGATGAAGTGGATCTTGTTCGAATGAAGATTCAGGTGGTTGAAGCTGGTGTGGTACGCCAGAGTTTCCATGGTGAGGTTTTGCACCTGGTTAAGGGAAAGATCCAGCGTTTGGACGCCATGAGGAAGGTCGACTGGGGCACTTCTGAGGTTCAGATTGCTGCAAAAGACGTCCATCTGGACCTACAAACAAAGACAAACACACAATTCTGATTATGTCTGCGTACTGCCAGATTTCCTGACCATGACACAATTCAGAGCAAATGTTTAGCATACGTGGACGACTGGTGTATGAGTCAGTGATTCTACAGTATAATCTTGGCAGCAGAACCATCATCTGGGGTTAATGATGGTGGATAACAAAGGCCATTTTGTATGAATAAATCAAAAAGTCAAATGTTATTGAAGGGCCTAAGATTTAGCTTTCATGCTACATTTCTTAAACCAAGATAACCATGTGTAAAAGAGAGATTTTTCTGTTTTTAAACAACACACCTCACATTTTTACCACCCAAACCCACAATTCTCGTCGTCCTCGCCCCTTTTCCCCTCAATAGATTCAATAGTTAAGGTTATTACGTGACGTTTATAATCAAAACCATATGGCCAGGGACCACCTTGTCCAAAAACAGCTCATAAAACTGTCTCCTCCTCTGTTTTCTCTCTGAGCACATCGAGCTTCTTGGCATATTTGTGGTGGCCTGAGAGAGGCATTCCTTGCTGCTTACAAGTAAACAAACACATTGATTTATTCAAGAACTACTGGAGGGCAAAACATCTTGTATCTATTATGGGGCACTGAGGAACTAATCAGGCATTTTCTTTTAGAAAGTATCATCATAAAAAGAAAACCTGTTTCCCTGAGACTCCAGCATGCAGCAGAAGTGTTATCAGAGATATAAACACAGTCTGTGTGGAGGGTAACTGCTTACATTCCTAAAGACTGTGAACTTAAACCTGACTTTACAGCATCTGGCATACAAGTGTGCATTGGTTTTCATCAGATTAAGTCATCATAATCATGGAGCATATGATTTAAAGTCCAGTAGACGGGAACCAAGGCATAAAGTCATTTATAAAATACTGACATACCAGAATTGTGTGTATTGAAACAGTTCATTATGATTAACTGTAACGTCTACATTTTGGATTTAAAGTGACCTTGTCCTTGCATGAGTCCAGTTTGAGCGATGGCAGGACAAAATCCTATGTTGTTTAAAGTAGTTATTCTCCAGATCTACAGACTCATCACCCCATGGTTTAATGAGCACCAGTTGAGGAAAGTAACAACAAGAGCGTATTTTATTACAAAGCTCCTGTGAGGAACTTTCAGATTGTGCCGATCTTGGCGCCCCCTGTAGACAAAGTGGTACCTCTTATCACTCTGCTGATTTTGTCCTGTACATGTCCTGTAAATCTTTTCCATGGAAAATAGCAGGATGTTAATCACTTTGTCAGGTCCAGAAGCAGCGGTTTCTGGCATTAAAAATAATAATACAGAAAAAGTCAGCCTTTTTGTAGATGGTCTTTTTTTTTGCTCTTGAATGTAATAAAGATCCATCAGTAATCACTTCTGTTACACAGCGGCATAAAAACTCCTAACAAGAGCTTATAAAATAAATGTTAGATTAATTTAAATGGGTCCATCCCTTACTGTGACTGCTGCCTATATGAGTAACTCTTGTGTCCTGTGACAAGGTACAAGTTAAAGAGTAAACACTTCTCGGCGAGTTCAGGACTCTACAAGGATGCATGTTGCAGTGAAGTCCATAAATTTAATGCAACTGTATTTTAAAGACCACTGAACTGCGACAATGCAAAGAGGAGTTAAATGTTTTAATGGACACAGACAGAGATGATCTCCTGTCCACTTCCAGAGGAGCACGAGGTTTATAAACAAAGAAAGACCGGGCAGTGGAGCTGCTACCTGGAGGCAAATTTTACAAGGATTCAGGTGAATTTTTCTGCTTTGTCTATTTGATGCAGAAGAAAAAGCTGCAAATAAACTGTGGTGTTAAAAATCTGAGCATGCATGTATTCGGCTTGTATTCGAGGTCCAGCATTTATATGGGATTTACATGCTAGTTTTATGGTTTCACGTGCCAGACATGACACATTATACAAATAAAATCGAGTAGATCTTTGTCTGGTAAAGGAATGATTAATAGTCTTCTGTATTTTATGGTTCTATTTGACAGCAGAATAACAAAGATGATGATGCAGATACAGTATGGCTCAATAGTCCGGGAATAGTTTCGTAACATCTTTTGTTTTTGTTCTAGTTTTCCTCTCCTACACAGCACTGGGAATCTATCTGTATCAGTTAGGCTTTATCAGCTGGGAAAATAAAAAGTAACTATTCCAGTTTGTAACATCATGAAAGGAAAAACTCTGGCAGACTTAATTTCTCAATAAGCCAAAACTAAGCCGTGATTCACCAGAAACTTCAAGGAAAGATGTCACAGGGTGACAGGGTTATATGGGTCAATGACGTGACGCTCATTTTTTTGTGTCCATAAGGTTTAGTTAACTTTTAAAGGCTTAAAATTAAAAAGTAAATGCACAGATGACATGCTTTCATCCTTTGTTTTGAGGACCTAGTCTAAAATGTATATTTTTTATACATTTTTAGAGATTAATTGGGGTATTTAGGCAAAAATGTCTAAGTGGTGTAACCGTTGAAACTTCGTACCAAAGAATTAAACTTGCTTTAAAAAGGTAAAATTTGCATATAACACCCTATGAACTAGCCTGGCATAATCTTACAATATAACTGTTCAATAGTAAATAAAAGTGACGGAACATCATTGTTCTTATTATTATAATTATTTTAGGGAAATCGTGTCACCCAGTCAAGTACCAAATTGTCAACATGGTGTAACCACCATTGAAGGAGCCATTTTGTTAATATATTCATCATATCATGTGACAAGACATGATATCACAAAGAAGAACCCCTGATGGTCCTAACTGCTGCAGGCCAAGTTTAGCAACTTTCTTTAAAACATGAGATAATTGGATATACTGTACATACTAGACTCACACTTACCGGTTTTTCTTCGAAAGAAGCCAACAAAAATGTTTCATTGTTTAAATTTGAAAAGCTTACAGGTCCGACTGCAGCTTAAGATAATAAACCAGATCTGCCCAAGTCAGAGGCTTTCAAATAAACGATCTGCCTGGAGTTAATCTGAAAATACCTCAAACATCTGATGGATTAGGGGCCTCATTTTATTTGCAGCGGGCAACCAATGAAAATAAACTAAAGACAGATGAAAAAACATACAGGTTTTTTTTTCTGAAAATTTGAGGAATGTGTCTAGAAGATGCTGTAAAATGAGAAATATCTTATTGTAATCTAAAACACCTGCAGGCGTTTGTTTAGAGGCTTTACTTACCACTTGGCATGCAGAGAGGTGGCGGGGAGGGCTTGCGGATGCTGCCACGCAGCTGACCAACAGCGGGAAGAGCAGCTGGATGGCAGTCATGGTGCTGCAGCGGAGAGGGAGAGATCAGACGCGTTAGAGAGCCATGGATTCAGGAAGCAGGCTGTAGGTGATATGACTTGAAAAGGGAAGGAAGAGGGAAGCAGGCCAACCTAATGTGTGACACGCTGAACTATGACAGAGAAATGTACGCTCTGAGATACAGAAGGGGCTTTTTGTTCTCTGTAGGCTGTGACATTTCTCTTCTATACTGTATTACAGACTGTTTTCAGCTGCAGAACTGGTACTACTGAGGAACAATGACTAAGCACAGAGGGTGTACCTGAGTTCTGTGGAAATCTAAGGGATCCTTCTCTGTAGGTTATTGTTTTAAAACAGAAAAACAGATACAATTGTTTTGTTTTTTCACCCTGTAGTGAGTCACTTTTTTTTAAGAGTTCTTTGCCCCCTTATATCGCACAAACTTGCTAAAATGTTTCCTGATTGGCTCCCCTGAGAAAAACAAAACAACACGCAACCCACAGAGTAGACAATGTGGGAGTAATTAGCGCCGCGGTAATGGTAAGTACCCAAAAGGTTAGCAAAGAGGGGGAAATTCAGGTGAAATTTAAAGAGGTGCTTTAGACGTTTGCTGGGTTTTGAATTAGAAATAAGTCAGCGCTAACCTTTACTTTAAGTGTTAAAGTAAGGCAACAGATTGATTTAGATCATGAGGAATCCCTTCTTCACAGCTGATGTGAGACCTTCAGGGGCAAATTAAATTCATCACGGGTGCTCTCGTGATGTTTGTGAGTACATGTTGTCACAGCAGAAGAAAAGCATGTGTAGCTGCTTAAAATACAGACACATTTTTCATCAACATTGGGGTTACTTGGTAAACAATGAATGAAAAAATGGAACAGTAAATGATGACCTGCTGAGGTCTAAGTTAACTGGTACAATGCATCAAATCAGATGTCTGTTCAGACGTTAGCAGCTTAGTTTGAGATATGTTCTGAAAGCGTCTTTTTTTAAATGCTGTGTAAAGTCCAAAACTTAAAATTCTCCACATATTGGCTGCACAACACTTTAAGTGTAAGTAATGCACAAAAAAATCATCTCAGACTCATCTCATGTTCAAGATCAATAAAAGATCAGTATTATTTAATGACTTACAACTTATTTTTAAAATATGAAATAAAAAATACTTGAACACAACAAATTGAACTTTGAATGTAAGGAATCCCCATATTTTTATGGCAACAGCAATCTTAAGACTGAGGGGCGTCGGTGGCCTAGTGGTTGGATTGCGCGGGCCATGTAAAGAGCTTACTGTCCTTGAAGTGGGCAGCCCAGGTTTCAAAACGACCTGTGGCTCCTTTCCCGCATGTCATCTCTCTCTCTTTCTCTATCCACTGTCTCATCTACAATTTAAAAGAACAATCTTAAGACTGATTATTAATAATAGTTATTTCATTTATTGATTTGTACAGAGACATTTACACTTGTCATGTTTATTTAATGCGTTTTTCATGTTTTTGACTTTTATTATTTCAGTAAAAAAATATTAAATACTTATCACAAGTGAAATAAATATGAACACAAGCCGTCATTAGCATCACATGTTCATGAAATTTAACCCCTGCAGACTAAAGCATTTAAAAACTATCGTTCTTTGACTTTGAATTAGCCAACTTAAACATCTAACAATCTTTAGATACATTTTAATATTATATTTAACAAGTCAAATGTCTTAAACATGATGAAAGAAATCGTGTTTGTGTTCTTTTAACGATTCCTCTGAGAAATTCACACTTTTCATGCCATTAAATGCAGAGTTTTTGTTTTTTTAATACATATATCAGCCAATAAGTATTACCATACTGAATTTAAGTATCATCAACACAAGCTTTTAGCTAAAGTATTTCTGACATCACATGTAAAGGGAAATGTTCCTGCAAACTCAAACATGTAAAGACTTTTGTTCCTCGACTTTGAATGCAGAGAAAAAAACACATTTAAATTTTAGTGGTCAGACAGAAAGTAAGTTAAGTTTGAAGAAAGTAAGTTAAATATTTAACATGATGCCAAATCTTGTTGACACATTGATACCAATGACACACAAAGTTTAACACCTTTCCTGCTGCCTCCTACTTTTATAAGTTTTTGCTTTATAATATTTCAGCTGAGAAGTATTAACCCTTCACAAAAACAAAAACCCTATGAACAAAAGCTTTTAACTGAAATATGTATTTATATTATTAAATGTCAAATATTTTCTGCAAACTAAAAGCGCCTTCATGACTTTTAAAATTGTCCCTTTACTATTTTATTTCCATTGTTGTATTGATACTTTGACTCAAATTAAATACCTGAATACTTCTTCCACCGCTGCAGAATCTAACCATGCACACACACACTCCAACAAGCTGCTCACACAGTCCGCTCTGAGTCTCCCAAAAATCCCCAAACAACATGCTTCTGAACTCGTACCTCACTTTCAGCTGATGACCGATCTTCACAGAACCTCCTGACCTCGTGGATTTCACATCCTCAGCGCGCTCTCCCTCCCACTCACAGATCGATAGCAACCGAGCAAACACACCTAACGCCGAGCGCTCCTCTCTCAGCTGACTCTTCCCTGCACATCGCTCGGCTCCGGCTGCTGTCCAGCCATCACATCCTGTGAGAATATCCTGCATCCCCCCTCCCACTGTGCTCGGGGAAATGCCTTATAAGGGGGTGGGGACGTTCAGATTTATGCTCCACTTGGAGGAGACACAACCCCCACTACTCTCCCACCGACTTCATCCCCTCCAAAATACCCTCTATTAATCCTGAACTTAGAAGATTTCTCAAGGAATAGTTTGGATGTTCTCACGTACCGAACCCCCTTTGGAATTTGGGGTATTTCAAGATTTTTGGACCTCAAGGCCAGAAGTTCAAAGCATAAATATATATTTCTATCTTTGCAACCTTTTATGGATAAATTAAAGAGAAGAATGAACGAGCTGATGCTTCATATTCAGGAGAAAAACGTAATCAGAAGCTATTCTTGGACTTATACCCTGGTGAACACATGTGGGCGTGTTGAAAAAGCACACATCCTTTTTCTGATTTGTCCTGTGGCTTCTCTCTGGTTCACCATACTGTACACTAACAAAACTGTAACCATAATAACTTTAAAACTGATAAACAGCTGCGTGAATGTCTGTGAATCAGGAAAGAAAAATCTTCATGTACGGAGGCTATGTTCCTCCCAGCAGGCAGCCCAGATTCAAGTCTGACCTGAGGCTCCTTTCCCGCTTGTTATCTCTCTCTCTCTCTCTCTCTCTCTCTCTCTCTCTCTCTCCTGGATTCTGTTCGACAAACTGAGCTCGTTTTTGTGTGAAATCATGAAATCTTCTTTTGGGATGATTTTATTCTGAGAGTTGAATTTCTCACATTTCAGTCTTGCTTTGTATCATCAAAAACACATCTTTAAGTAGTTCATTTATCTCAAGAGTTTTCTCTGAGGTCATTTTTTATCACACTGTTTTATTTCAGTTTATCTGCTGAATTAAAACGACTGAATGTGGAGAGTCCTGTCGTTAAAGGATGTAGACTTAACGTTTAACTGTTTAGTTTTTTGTTCTGCTTCAATGTTTGACTTTTCTGAACACAGGCCTAAAAAAAATGAAGTTCTCAAAAACATCTTTGTCCACAAGAAAACACAAAACGCACTGTTACTGCTGTCATGAGCACGCCAAGTCAACGATGTCCTTGCGATGGGAAGATTTTCTCACCATTCCCCTGCAATGACCATTTCATTTTACTAAGTTGTCCATTCAGGCGACTCTCCTCATCAACATAGCAGCAGAGTAACTGTGTCTGTATGTGTGAGCATGTTAAAAGTCCAGTTAGAAACATTAACACCAGCACTAGTTTGGTCACATCTTCCATCGCACTAATCTCATGGAAACAAAAGTGACAGCATCGTACAATGACACCAAACGTGAGTGTGTACCAACGCACAGAAAGAACATTTTCTAAACTACCCCCCCTTGTGGACTAGGCCTGACATGAATCAAATCCTCTTCTTAAAGGTTTGTACACTCACACAGGTGTTAGTGCAAGAGGCACAAATGTCTCCTTTTCTCTGAGATTACCTGTTCACAAAAAAATGTAGATGTTTGGTCGAACTGACTGTCGAGGCAGACGACAACAACACAAAACCTCAGAAATATTTTTTATAACTGCTGATTGATGAACACTTTGAATAAAGAATACTTGCCTCTGCACGTTCATGGACGTCTAAGTGTAAACTAACAAGTCTTCAAGTCACAATTGGACTTTTGTTAGGTCTTTAAATCATTTAATTTCTAATAATCCTTTTCTTGTTATCTAAATTGGTGCATTTTCAATCTTGATAATAACAATGGAGCATTGCTGCAAAATAAATAAAAAGTAAATTTCTCTCAAAAATTAGGAAAAAGAACCTTGAAATTACTTCAATATTACGCTTTATTAGATGTACTCTTCTACCCAGAAGTATATTTATTTAAGTTACTTAAAGCGTATGTATTAAATTGGGTTTTCTTTATTTTTATATAGAAATATAATTTAATATCACTGGTAAAAATGTGTAATAGAAAAAGTAGTCTTACCTGGATCTCTTCTGCTGCAGTGTGTCGTTCATTGGCTGCAGGTTCAGTTTCACATTCATCCTCTCGTCCTTTTGTTATGTTCATCAGTGGTGTCATCTGTTCAAACACACAAACACACAAACACACGTGTACACAACAACACACACATGCACAGCTTCACGTTACAATTAAAGCACACCACATGATGCTCACAGCTTCCCCGGGGGTTGTCCCCTCTTTTGTTTACCGGGATTCCCAGACTTTTTGTTTCCTTTTCCGTGCAGCTCAGCATCACTGAAGGGTGTGTGTGTGCATGTATTTGTGGTGTGTGTGTTGTTCAAATATTTGCTTCCTTGAGGGAGACAGTGAGATCAGGTGGATGTGATGTTGTAGATCAACTCTGCCCCCTGCTGCTCACACTCTCACACTGCAGCATGTATTGTTTTTTAAACAGATGTAATTTGAGTCACTTTTAGAGGTACAGAACGTTGTGTATTTACCCGAGTGTGGGGCTTGAATATAATTTAGGATTATTTAACTTTACTTAACTCGTCTTGTTATTCCATTTTATACTTTTACTTCTTTACATTTTCCTGACAGCTGAAGTTGCTTCACAAATTGAAATGTTTGCAAAGAAAACTTGAGCAGAAAATGAGCAGCAATACATCAATAAGCCTATCGATAGAGAATGTGTTGCTGGATGTTTTCTTTTAATGTTCAGATTTGCTGCTTTTCCTACTTTTTTGATTTTTGTGAAATTAGTTTTGGACTTCTTTGTGAAGGTTACTTAACATTTATTCTATTAGTGGAGGATATAATTGTGTCAAGCCATTTAAGCTCAGTGCTCTAAGGGCATGTACGATATCAGGAACTCAGTCCTCTTCACAGCAGTCCCAGGTTCCACTCCAGCCCTCCTCTCCTTCCTCACATTTCAGACTAAACACTGTCCTTCATGTTTTTCATTGAGTGGTTTATATGGAAGCCCTAAGCGGACATGCATCCATGCATTTTATTTACTGCGTCTTCCTGCGGATGGATCTTGTTTTCTCGTATCCCCAAAGATACAGGAGCTCAAATCAAGGAGGAGGTTTAACTTCCCTCTCTAGTAGTAATGAGACAGTATGTTATGTGTTGTTAGCCCATCGCAGTGACCAGTTTAATGTTTTGCTTTGTCAATTACCAGAATATTATCCCGTTAGCACAAGAAACCAGCTTTGTTATCTGGAGACAACAAGGAAAATAGGTTGAGAAAACCGCTGAAATCACTCGTATCACAGTAAATCAAATGTATGGATGTATGGATGCATGTCCGCTTGGGGCTCCCGTAGCTTTATTTAAGTTCATCTGTGCGAGGATGTCCGACAGTAAAACTCTGGGAACAACGGCTGTAAAACATGAAAGGCAGCAAACAGGAAGTGACAGCTTCTGACACATATGTGATGTCAAATAAAATAACTTTTATTTGTGGCTTGTTGAGAATAAGTTAAGTCTGACCTGCAGCACTTCTATCCGATCACAGAGGACACTTTTTGATACCAGATCTAACAGGGTCTTTAGACTTTATCACAGCACCGTTACTGTCCAAACAGACAGGTCCCACCAAAGAACATTTATACACAAAAAAAAAAAACAGAGAATAACACAAACAAACAGAGTTAGACAACAGTCAAGAGTTCCCATTTCTGGCCTGTTCAGCGAGGCCTCTTGTTCAGGACCGTTATTACAGCGGGGATCAGGCTCCTCCCGAGGCGAGCCTTTCTGCACCTTGGTGCTCTGTACCTCCGTCCTGAGGGGAGTGGGGCGAGGTGTGTGTTCAGTGGGTGTGTCATGTCCTGTTCTATTGAGGTTGCAATGCGTGTGATGGCCCTGTTATTGAGTTCTATTAGGTTGGGTATGGGGAGACCGATTATTCTGGCAGCTGTGGTTGTGATGCGTGTGAGTTTGGCCTTGTTTTTTTTTTTACAGATAACATGTTGAAGAAGCAGGTGGAGCAGTACAATAAGATGGGCTGGATCATGCTCTGATAGAGCAGGAGGAGGAGATGGGGGGCAACATAGTCCTTTCAGTTTGCGTATGGCTGAGTCTTTGATGGCTCTTTTTCTGGATGTCACTTGTGTGCTGTTTAAAACTGAGTTGGTTGTCTAATGTTACTCCGAGATATTTAAAACTGTTAACTATTTCCACTGCTTGAGTGTTGATGAGAAGTGGGTGCTGAGGTGAGGGGGGACTGATTATTAATTCTTTTGTCTTAGGGACATTGAGATGGAGATGGTTATTGTCACACCACTGAGTGAAGTTTGTGATAGTCCTGGACAGATTTGTTGTCAGTGAGCATGGCATTGATGGCTGTGTCGTCTGAGTATTTGAGGTATGTGGTGGTGGGTGACGGGCTGGTGCAGTCGTTGGTGTAGAGTGTGTACAGGAATGGGCTTAGTACACATCCTTGTGATGCTCCGGTGTTGGTGGTTAGTGCAGGTGATGAGGTTGTGCCTACTCGCACAGCTTGCAGCCTGTCACTGAGGAAGTTGTGAATGAAGTGGATCAGGCGGGAGGGGGTGTTGAGCTGGTGTAGTTTCTGGATCATCAGATGCCTTTGAATGGTGTTGAAAGCACTGCTGAAGTCCACGAAGAGGACTCTGATGAAGTGACCTGGGGAGTCTAGGTGCTGAAGGAGGAGGTGCAGCAGGCAGGCCACAGCGTCCTCTGTGCCCCTCTTTGCCTTGTATGCAAACCGGAGGGTCTGTTTTTGTTATGATGGCGGATTTTTAAACTGCGATATGATTCTGGTAAAAATCTGTGTGTCAACGTTGGTACAAATTAAATATGTCAACCTAATATATTTAAAAATAGAATACAAACAAGTAGTGTCTTTGTTTTACCCTGAACAAAGACTTATTAGTAGAAAAAAAGACTTCCCAGAGAAACACTTGACAGTCATAAAGTTCTCAGTTTGGTGAGAATAATGACAACAAACACACACATGTAGTTGGCCAGGAATAAGTTTTATATAAAATTTGAACCGTGGATACAGAGGCGATATTATGTGTATAAAAAAATACATACAGTAAAAGGAAAATAAATGAATCTTATCTTTTCTATTTGGAGCAGATGTTCAAGTTAGCTGATGAAATGTAAAAGGCACTAAATGTACAACATTCCAGTTTTAGAGACATGAAACAGAGGCCAAGGTCATTCTGAGATGAACCCAAATAAAAACAAAAAATCACAGGGAATTTGTTGTCTTTGATATGCAAGACATAGTGCAGATTTTACAACATAACATACCAAACAATTCTCATAAACACACGACTATTTACCATCGAAAAAACACTAAGCACGCACTTTAAGACTCGCCGTGAGCCGAGTGAACGTTCACTCGACACTTTTAAGACATCGAACGCTGCGTGTGAGCTCGCTCAAACTGTAAATCTTTCATAATTTATAGTTTACATCACAATTTCTACAACAGCACTAAACACTGCGACAAGTCACGATCAGAGCAAAGCGACCAGCAGTAAGGTTTTGGCAGTATCATACAGGTTTGATTTGGTGAATATGTGGAGGGTACATGCAAACTAAGAGAACAAACAACAGAGGAGAAGAGAAAAGATGAAACACGTCGAGTACAGCGCCTGCGTTGTGTTGTCACAGCCACAGTGGTCTCTCATGATGGCCTGAATATCACATAAGAGGAGTTTATAGAAACATGAGGAATGATTGGAGGAGGGCTGGGCGTAATATTCAGTTTTTAATGTCGATTTATTTTCAAACGAGGTGTAGTGTAAGACGATATTGTTTAAATGTCTGTTTTGTTTTAACCACTCGTGTTTTCTGGTGTGTAACAAGCTTCAGAGCCGTTGTGGGGACAGACTAGGGCCGTACTTTTCAAAATAAAACCACTTTGAACGATTTTAAGTATATGACACAGTAATGTTCAAACATATTCGCCCTCTGCTGGATCAGACTGCAAACTACTTCAGACGGTCTGATGCGCTGATGTTTTGAATTTGAATGGCTCATCACAGTTCGAATGTGAACTTTGTACTTGGGCTGTCAAGTCTTATTCTAAATTCAGACTTTAATGATCCTAATGGATGTGTTGTACAAATGTTACAAAGTTTAAAGTGACACAGCTGGTACTAGTTCCCTCTAGCAGAAGTTTAAACAAAAAATAACTTGGAACATAATGTAATATCCTTCACCTTGGGTGTGTTTGAAGTGGCTGTCCTGGCTATTTGTTTTTAAAACAAATGACAGTGAAAACAGATGGTTAACTCTCGCCTCTTTGAAAATGTTTTTTTTCAGCTTAAAGAGAACATTGTTGTTTTAACCTAGACGAGCTCGGGAACATTGTGGAGCATTTAGCAGATAAATGGCCAAACACAACTTTGAGGACAAAAACAACCCAGGAGCACAACCTTTAAGATGTCTGAATGTGCAGCATTGTCTCTGCATGTGTTTGATTTTGCATCGTGTATGCATTCGCTTCATGTTTTGTTTACATTTGTTTTTTTATTTGCATCGTCGTCAGAATTTGCAGCCGCTTTCTTACCCATGTCTTGCAGTGCGATTGCACTTGTCGGACTGGGGAGTGAACTATCTTTTAATTTATCAGGTAAATATAAGCATGATTCCAAACACATTTAAATATTTGATTATCTCTTATTCACCATTTAAACTTTAAATGTCAAATGTCAAAGTCATGTCCACAGCTTGGTCACCGTAGTCAAATTTATTTTGTGTATTTGAGAATAAATGGCCAACGAAGCTGATTCTGGTCTGCTGCCCCCAAGTGGATAAATAAATGATTTATGCAAGTGTCACATCATGGTCATGGTAGCTTGGCCACCACTTAAGTAATGAATATTCAGAATAAATCTGATTTTGCGTACATAATTAACCAAAACAAAGTTGAATTCAAGCCATCTGAGTGGACCGGCTCAACACCACCTGCAGGCGCTGCACACTGTACGCTTGAGTGTGAGGCGAGAAATAATTCAGACTGAAAAAAGAGAAAAACATCAAAAGAAAAAACACCAACTCTCTCTCTCTAGACCTCTACAGCAAACTTCTCTCCTTCTGGGGAAAGACAACCACATCCGCACCACACTGGAATGAGTTACAGTAAACAGCACTATATCTTACACGAGCAGGAAATATATACAAATACTGGTCAACGTGGAGATTTACTGCATTGTGAATCACGGGCTGAAGCTGAACTTTTTTTAAGACATTTTTTTTTCAACACAGACATCATTCTCATAGGTTAGCGAGCCATCGACAAACAGAACCGGAACATACATTTGGCTTTTAAATGCTTGGAGACAACAGAAATGACGGATTTGGAATGCATTTTAAAGCTTCTGAAAAGAACTCAAATATATTTGGCCCATTAGTTTAAGAAAAAAAAAAGAGTTTTACATGATACATAGATGGAAGAAAGGATGGATATGTTTGTAATAATGATTGTTATGTTAGTAAATTGCATGCAAACAGTGTATTTAGCATTTGTTCCATCCAACAACAAATGTCAGCTCCCAGTTTTCGTAGATGATTTCACCTCAGTTGCACATTTTGTTTGCTCATGCATATTTCAGAAGAACTCAAAACTAAAACAACTGCCCGGGTAACACCCACAAGCAGGAGGTTTTTTTTTTTACACCTCACAAACAGGCAGGTAAACGTCTTGCACTTTGCAGAACAGAAAGATGCACAGAGGCTGCATTGCTCTTATTGTGTTTATGCACTTCTTTTTAAAATGAAAATGGCAATTCAGGGCAAAAAATGTTTAAAGATGGCGTTCCACTGAGGTGAAAATCAAACGGGAGTTGGTTTTTCTTTATAAAAAGGTACCACGACAACATGCCAGGAGTCTACAGAAAACTGAAGCATTCACAGTAAATACGATGTCAGTCTAGTTGAGGAGTACCAACTTTAGTTTGTAGATGTCATCATAGCTGCATGCAAAGTTACTGAAGGCGATGTAAAATGTAACTACACGCCCCGACAAAACAAGATCACTGTGGAAGCGCCCGACAGCGAGATGAACCGAGGCTGCTGCACCGGCGAGGTGTAAATTCAAGCATAGCTTAAAAGAAATGTCATTTAAGATGTGAAATTTATTACAACACAGAGTTAGGATAAGTTAAACTTGAACGTTCACTCTGTTCAGGTTAATTAAACACAGAACAGACGCTGCTTTGTTAAACGTTTGAAACTCAGGATTGAGAGAGAAACTTAAATGAAAGAATCACAGACATTCAGGTTATTGACCCGTCTGTCGATCAGCCATAAGCACTTTTCAGACCGATGTTTCAAGCCGTGATGTTTACGCGTAATGGGGGGACAAAGTAATCCCCCCCTCTGTAGTGTCTTTGGTGTTAGTAACGGAGGCGAGACGGTTTAAGCTGAACCAGCAGGGGAGCGCGGCGCTGTGTGCGTGCTTCCACAAAGCTGAAACGCAATGTTAGCTGGTTTGCATGCTGGCGATAAAATATCTCTTTGAATCTCTCATTCAGTCCATAGACTGAGTAGAAGAAGTGAACGTAGCCATCGTGACATCACCATTGGTTAGAGGACTATTATTTTTAAAGTCGTCCGTTTTGGTTTGTGAAGCAATACGTGATTAAATCTGGATAAGACAGTGCAGCTGGAGAGGTTAGCAGACGCTCATTCATAAAGCTAATGCTAGCTCTAGCTTTGTTAGCACCAATTATCCATACTTCTGTAACTTTGACATCGATTGGGATGCACAAAAAACAAGCATCAAATACAAAAGTCAACAACTCTGAGTGACTTTAAGACCACAGGAGCAGTGACTTGTACATCAAAGGTAGCCAAACCCTAAAGAACACTTAACTGGATCGTTTATTTTTCTCTAAACGGGAGAATAACCGACGAAATGACAGACGACTTGAAATTAGCGATTAAAAAAATAGACTTATCAGGAAAATTATTAGAGTAAAAAATCAAACAAGACAAATAGTCATTTACTTGTAGACATCTAATATGACTTATTTTTGCAACTAGTGGAGTCGCCCCCTGCTGCCTGATTGAGAAAACGCAGGTTTAAGGCACGTCTTTTATTGGCTTTATTTCTCTGTGATGGCTGTATTTCAACTTGTCAGACCCAGAGACTACGTCCACCTCTTATACTCAGTCTAGTTTCCCATCGCTATTTAGAGACGTCTTAAGTAGTGTTGAAACAAAGTTTAGTGTCCTACAAAGTTAAACATGAAGCAGAAAACAGTTGAATCATTTAGAGCCGGTGCAACAGCCGTGTGAAGTTTTTTCAGGCACAAAATAAAAAAAGTTTAAAGAAGTATTTTAACATGTGGAATGATTTCTATGAAGGTATTTTTTTTATTTGCTTGTCAGAGAAAGATTTCAAGGCTGATGTGATGGAGTACTGTACAGTCCACTGGAGTGTTTCTTTGCTTTTTTTTTTGTCGTCACAATAAAGCACATGGAGACGTCACTTTTTTTCATATAACAGTATCATGCTTTCAGAGGACAAAAGAATTTCAAAATAAGATGGAGACTGCACCGATTTTCTGTCCCTGTTGAGATATGCCCACCCCTTCCCAAGAGCAGCTGATAGAGAGGTCTGATACTTTACTGTGGTTTTGTATATTTTTCTTTTTGGTCCCCGGTCCCTCTTCAGTTTTTACGGATGTCAGCGTAGACCACAGGCTCCATCTTATGGAACGAGTTTTTGCTGCCTGAGTGATCCAACTGGGCGTATATCACCGGGCCCTGAAATGTAAACCAGAAAAGGCAGAAAATGAGTCAGAACAAGACAAAAAAAAGAGTATCCAGATTAAATTAACAAAAGAAGCAAAAAGAACTTTGTCTTCTGCAGTAATTTTCAACATATTTTTCATTTCAAATCATAATCTTTGAGTGTTGAACAATCATCGAGAGCATAAAAAGTGTTTTTTTTTCCATTTGAATCCCTGAATGATAGATTTACTTGATTTTAAATTAAATTGCTTTCATCAAAAGGTTAACTCCGGTTGGCAAATGAACGGCACAATTGACAAGGCCAAACTCGCTTTCAAAGTCGTCAAGCAATAAAAGTTTTTCTCATCTGTTCTTCTTAATGTCTCGTTAGCAAAGCTGAACATGTCCACGTCAGAACTCAGTTTGTTTAGAGTTAGTGATGAGGACTAGATTAATAAATTAGTAAATCTTTAGAAAATGATCTGCACTTTTGTGATTAATAGTTTCACTAAAATCACATTTTTTTTTTTTTACCCTTCATTCAAACTGAATTTTATTTTCAATCCAAAAAAAAAAAACTGATGCTGTAATGACTTTATTGGTCCACCGGAAAGCCTCCGAGTTTTCATGAACGTGATACTTTAACATCTAACTCTGCTGCAATAGAGCCAATCAAATAAGCACGTTGAAGCCTGGAACTCTCATTCGATAGCGAGTTTTGATTGGTTTACTTTATGTCGTTTTGATGACTCATTGCATTCAGGGTTTCATTCCTGATAAATATTTCTCCACATGATCCTACGTGTGTATGCGCTGCTGCTGATCTCGGCCAGGTCACTCTTTATAAAGAGATTTTTTATCTGAACCGGTTTTTCTCCTGGTTAAATCAAAAAGAAATATCATCGTGATCATTTATTTTGGCTTTGAGAAGTTCACATGGAGTGTAAATAAACTGTCCCAGTGTTGTTGTTGGACTTGTGTGGACGTGAGTTGATGTGCTTTTCTTCCAGACCAGTTTAAAAAAAACAAATATAATGTCACACTGTCCCTGAGAAAAGGTAGCAGCCGATGGATTCTTTCTGTCCCCCAGCTCCTACCTGTAGTGGACCCGAGGGACTGGTACACCTGGAGCCCTCCAGGCTGGACTCCACCTTCTTTCGTTGCTGCGGAGCCTGAGAGCTCACGCTTTCCAAGGACGTGCATCTATTTTAGGGTTACCATTTTGCCACGGTGGGGAGCAACCATTGGTGCACAGTCAAATGGAGACAGACGACGAATAATGGACAAGACAAAAAAATAAAACAATGAGAGATGAACACATGAAACACAAATGCAAACAAAGGGCATGAAAGCTCCCAGTGGTTTGCAGAGATACTAAAGCAGGGAGAGCTACTGGGAGGAGACCAGAGGTGCACTGAAGGGATTTTAAGAGATAACAGATCAGAGCTGGTGCAGCTTCAGAGTTCTGTTTCTGCTAAATAACGAAGTAATATAAACGGGCTCTAAGTTCAGATGGTATTTAGGAAGGAAAACGATGATATGGTCCCAAAAGATGTCACCTATTTGTAGCCAGTGATGAGAATAGCGCGTTACTTATTTACCTTTAACTCCCTGACTATCTGCAGTAAATAGAAGTGTCTAGTTACTTTTAAGGCAGTCACAGTTTTACAGCACTAACTCTTGGTTTTTGTTGATGTGATGGACTAGCATCATTTTAAAGCAGTTTTATAACTTTCACATCTTACTTGTATTTATGAAACTTATTACCTTAAAATGAGCACAGAAGTGAAATTATTATCAGAAAACGACTCAAAATCTGGAGCTGCAACAAGTAGTTTGTGGTTGTTTTATTTTATGAGGCTGAATGCTGTACATTTAATTACACTGTACATTTAAAGGGACCTATGCGGGATAATACATGAAAATTAGCAAGAGCCATCAACTGTTCAGTTTCATGCTTTGTATTACAACTATTTTGAAAAGCATCATCCACAAAAGACCAGATGAAGCCAAGTAGTTAAGCAAAATAAAGTTAGAGTAGTGGAAGTGGAAACTAATTTGGAAAAGCAAATTTTCCAGATCCAAAACATCTACTGATTTGAGATGTTCCAGTGTCGAGTGGACTGTTTATCACTATTTTCTTTAAATGCACCATTATGACCTCATGATGGAAGAAAAAAAGTGGCACTGCCAGCCCCGTCAGTGTGGCTTTGTTTACTAGCAGAGCTTGTAATACACAGTGAATGGGGGGGGATTTTAAATAGCGTCATGTCGTGCACAGTGTGTGATGTAAACGCTGCTCTCACGGTTATGACGGCACATGCCTCAGTATTTTATTCTGGTTTACAGGACGAAGCTAACTTTCTGATGGAGAGTGTCTTATACACTGAACGGTGGTTCAGAGACAAATTTAATCCACATTTAGATAAACAAAAGTATTTAATCAAACTGGCTGTCCGCGTATAACAAATATCTGCAGACTTTACACCAGAAATGGACTGATCTTAATCACAATATATTTTCTGGTTGTTGGTCGAACTGAAAAAGACTTGACCATGTGAATGATGGCGTTATTGGTGTCTCTATTTTATGAAGATTTATGTTTATAGGTAGGAAAAGGAATCAATTCAATGTTTTAAAGTTATTGTTCGTCACTGCCTTACTGTTGATTTGTACTTTGGTAAATGCGTATTGTAAAGATAAAAACATATCAACAGGTCATCAGTGCACCTCTAGTAAAGACATTTTATTACAGGTAAGAGTAAGAGAGGCATTAAACCTGTGATATATAATGAGACTTTAAATATGAAGGTGATCGTACATTATAAACATTACACGTAAACGTGTCATAGAAAACTGCTGATGAGGGAGACAGTGGTTAGTTTTGACTGTTAGTGACAAAAGATGAAGAACAATGACTGGACAACATGCTGACGACAAGCCAATCAGAGACGTTAATAGAAAGAGATGTGAAATTAGTCAAGTTAACACACAGTGATGGAGAAGAGTGACTGGCACCGGTGCAAACAGAAACCCCAAAGACCACTGACACTCAAACCATCCAACAGCCCAACATCTGTCAACATCTGTCAACATCTGTCATCTCCACAGGTCAGTACGAGGTTATCTCACTGAGTTCAGAGGTAAAGAGAAGGCAGCGTGGCCGCAGCATGCGAGGCCGACAAACTACCTCCCACATTCAAAGTCAGACTACGTCTACTTTCGGATGATTTCTTGAACAAATATATTAATAATTAGTAACAAAATCAGCCCGTCATGTCCACACAGATAAACACAGAGAGAGTAAACCCGGCTCCCATGCACAGAGAAAGGGTTAGCGAGGTGTTACAGTCGGATGATTCAATCTCCCAACGAGTAAAAATGTTACTGGAAATAAAAACACAAAGATTCAGGAAACCAGATCATCACATGACGCATAAAATCCACCTCTGAAACTTACCGTGCAAACACCTTTATCTTATCAGGATCAAATATAGTTTGGTGTGTGTGTGTATGTGTGTCAGACATATCGAGTGTTACCTAGCTTTATCTCTTTGACTCCTGTATACAGACCTCTGCTTCCTTCTTTTTTTGTATTTTACAGACATTTTGTTTCCCATTT
The DNA here is from genome assembly GCF_963584025.1 of Labrus mixtus. Taxonomy (NCBI): domain Eukaryota; kingdom Metazoa; phylum Chordata; class Actinopteri; order Labriformes; family Labridae; genus Labrus; species Labrus mixtus. The sequence goes on from NC_083625.1 coordinate 3,127,166, forward strand.
AATGTGATCTAGTAATTAAAGCAGGGGTCTGCATTTTATGATAATGTTTTGTATGTTTTCACATCAAGACAACAAACAATTATTAAAATACTCCGACTAAAGAAGACATGATCTGTGATCTGTGGCTTCTGTGAGTATGAAGAGGAAGTCAAGAGTCGACTGAAAACAAAAGCTTGAATGCTTGTAGCGCAGGAGTGGTCGAGAAAGACAGATAAAGTACTGAGAAATATTCATAACTTCTGTATATGAAGGACTTTTGTTTGTAAGGTAAGGTGGCCCACAGGAGGATTTAGTTATAGACAGCTGTATCTAAGGCCTCGTGTCCACCTAGCGGTTTTTTCCAAGCAGAAAAGCGCTGGCTGTGCGCTCGGGAGCACTTGTATGAAGCGTTTGTGCACTGAGAATATAAGTGTTGCACGTCCGTCCTGTCTCTATGACAACAGTCTGTTGACAACCGCTGTATGATCAACACTGCTCCGTTACTTATTACACAATTTAAAAAATATATATATCTTATTATAATATTTCCCGATAAGACACGGAGCAAAGAGGATGTGGGTACAAGACACGATCTGTAGGTGGCAAACTACAGGGAGTGTCATACATTTAGGAAAGCCTCGGAGGGGCTCAACAAAAAGGCGGAGCTGCGCTTTTTCTGCATGTGGCCGATTTCTGCTGCGAACGCTCTCTCTTTTAAAACAATTGAAAACAGATGCTGTAGCTCAGAACGCTAGGTGGACACGTGGCCTAATGTTTCTAAAGTTATAAAATAGCTAAATGTAGGGGTTGAAGCAAAGTTCAACAAGTGAAAAATTTTAATTTGAACCCTTTTGATCTTTTAGATACCATGTCTTGTGTTGTGAAAGTCTTAAATTTAATATATGTTGAAACAGGAAGGACAGTGAACTCACCCTTCATATTCATGACGGCTGTGAAGCACCCTCATTACGATACAGGCAGCTACAGCGACGAGGACGAGCAGAAATAAAGCACCACAAACTGCTCCGACTATAATGGCTGTGTTGCTGGCAGGAAGAGATTCTGCAAAGATTTAAAAAGAAAACAGAAACAACACACAAAGTTTAGTTTTAAAATATCATGTATGAATTTTTCAAACCTTTTTATAACCATCTGGTGACCATCATTAAATTAGCTTTTAACCATCTTTATGAACATTTATTTCAGCCTTTGTTAATGATGTTTTACGTACATACTGATGTGGTTTACAGATAAATAGAATTACTGACAGACCCCAGCACATTCAGTGGTTGTTCTCAGCCTGTCTCAACATGTTGTTGTGTAACTGTAAAAGAACATGGCTATGAAGTTTAATGTCACAGTCCGGACTCACTGATCCCACTCCATCAAGCTTTGACAAACAAACTGTGTGTTGAGGAAATATACTTCAGCAAGATCTAAAATACTTCAGCCAGAGTTGAAACAACCTGTCATGGTAACTTCTTCTATCCTGGTACTGCACTAGTGCCTACATAGAATGGAAAAAACGGCCCACTGTGAGGGTGGGGCAAATTCTGCAGAGCCAAAAGATAACAAGCCGTCACATGCACATGTGGGCTTCAAGGAACTGAAAACAAAAACAAGAAAGCAGCTGCTGGATCACCTTTTACAGGTCAGATATTCAGACCTCACAGAGCCAGGACACTGAGGGAATATTTGATAAACTTAACCTTGTTTAAACTGGGATCATGGGGAATTTCGGTGTGTGCACGTGTAGGTGTGACCTGCGGTTGTAAAAGCTCTTTGACTAGTCAGAAGACCTCAAATCCATTTACAATGAGGATGAATAAATCCATTATTAACAGAAGAACAGCGTCATGCGCTTCCTTAAAGGCGTGACTGACAGCACATGTATTACAGACACTAAAGCCGTTTTCACATATGCACTCCTGAAAATATCTAGATAACTTCAGGAGGACTGCTCTGGAGATTCTCCTGACCTGCCTGTTCACAGCGGGAAGATGTTTTGTTATCTTTCTCTACCCTCTTTTAAAAATGAGCGTCTGTAACGCTGTAATTTCTCTGTGGGATCAAATAAGTTCTTCTGATTCCGATGACGTGCATCAGAATCTTGCGGTCTGTGAGAATTTTTTCTACGACGGGCAGGAACAGGAGGACAAGAGGAAACATAGAAGTCCTGATCAGACAAATCTTTGCAACCGGTTCGACGGCAACTCGTGGGAACAAGCACGCCAGCGACACCACGGTAACCAAAATAAACAACTGCTTTTACTGTCCTGATGAATGAAGAGTCATCATGCCATGTGTGTGCAGTGTTCACTGCATGGCATTAACTCTCCCAGCCCAAAATAAAAGACTGTTGGTATGAAATAACCAACCTTTTTCCTGAGATACTTCTGTACTTGTGCTTTCTTTCTTTGCTCATCATTTGATATTCCACTGTAGGAGAAAGTTGGTTTCATTTTAAGTACTTAATGATCTGGGTTTAAAGCTAGCTAAACTGAGATGTAAAGAGGGTTTATATGTTATCCTGTGTACTTTAGGTATAGAGGTTGTTGCAGCAGGTATTTAAGTAAACAATTCTTTAATCCAGGTTTTAATTTGTTGTAGGCGGTGCCTCCTACTAGCTGTGTCCAGAGCAGCTGGTCAAATGTATGTGATCATAGGTAACCAAACTTTAAATCCTGAGTGTAAGAAACCTCCATGAGTGGGTTTAAACATCTTGCCTGGAGACGAGGCAGATTCATACTGCAAGCTAAGACTGCAGCATTTTCCCACACCGTTCAATCAGCGAGTGTGTGTGTAGAGAGTCAGTGTGTGGGTGAACACAACTCACAAGTGTCTGGCCAAGGTCGGAGTTACATATTCAAGAGGCTCTTGTGTAATCCGAGAATCTCTGCCTGAGGCTCTGACTGACTTTTCACAGGAACACCTTAACAATAAAAAACATTTGAATGGGCATTTTAATCACCTTTCAGGACGACCCTGAGCTCCATTCGAGCAGGTGTTCCCATCACGTCAGGTGGGTTCTTCACGTCGCAGAAGAAGGTGCCGTTGTCGCTGAACTGAGCCGGGCTCAGCTGTATCGAGACGTCCCTCTTATTTATGTCTCCGATAAACTGCACCCTGTCTTTGAACTCTGCTAGACCTGGGTATTCTTTACCATTTGACAAGTAGAAAATCTACAAAAAAAGAGGAGGAAAATCAAGTTAAAATTATAAAACAGAAACCAAAGCAGAGTTCAATCACTTTAGTCAGCCGCCATTTGGCCAATGAATATTTGAATCGGCTGAATCAATCAGCAAGGTTTCAGAAAAGAAGGACAAACCAATGTGTGTGTGTGTGTGTGTCCATGGCTTCTTATCTTTTCTCTTCTAGCAGGATTTCAGCCAGATAATATGGGTGTCACAAACAGATTGAGTTAGACAAAGACAGAACCTTAGACTGTATCAAATATGGCAAAAGGTTTCAGTGTCGACGGCTTATGACTTCTCTGCAGAACCAATGGGGTATTGGTTCGGCAGAGAAGTCATGAGCCGTCATTGGAAGCCACCATAATGGAAATCCCACCAATACCTTCATTTGATCAAGCTACAGACTGGCAAAGAGGTGGAGCGGAGGTGAGGCTAAAGTTTTCTGGCAAACAGCGACATATCCACCTGTCAATCATCACTCTGTAGTTATGCAAATGTCTGCAAAGCTCTAATCCTGAATACAAAGTGTTGACTGATAAAAAGTTCACCTCCTGTACAGCAGTGTGTATGAATAATGAAATCAGGCAGAGACCAAAACCCTTTTTGAACCTGGCTGTAAACACTCTTTATTTATGGTGTAAAAATAAAAACTGCATGTTTCTGAACTTCCACATTGGCTTCATATTTTCAACACCGGATGTTGTTTCTTGGGCTGAATGCCCGGTTCTTCATGTTAGCACAGTACTCACATTTCTTGCGATCGCAATAGCGTGCACTTCTTGAGGATTGGTTGATAAACTTTCACTCTTAACGTGGGAAGTTGAACAATCTTAACTGTTTTATTTACAATCAATTGAAACACAATCTATGGTTATGAAACCAATCAAATGTGTATCTTGATCAAATTTGATTTATTTTCACCAAACAGTGCTCATTCAAACTTCCTTATCAGCTAACATGAGACTCCAGTTTTACCTGTAAGTCACATTTATGATTATCCACAAGCAACTACTACTGTAAAACAAAAACAATTCTGCACACTACTTTCCAGATTTCAGAAACCAGCTGTGCAAAAGTTAACTCGCAGCCCCTGAAAACAGCCTCAGAGAGAGAGACAGATTATCAACATGAAACGACTTCAGTCAGGGCTTTCACTGATTTTAATCACACGGTCTGTTTATTTTTGAGAGATGCGGCAGGACTCTGTAGATAACTCTGCTGCGGGTACAAACCTAGTTAAGGATGAACACTGGAGGAATCCTGACCTAGAAACAAGATAAACACATCAAGATGAGCAGCAGCTTTTAGCCCCTCCTGATGTACTTGGTCTCTGTGGGCGACCTGTTTTTTTTTTACATAAACCTGCTTTATACAGTGTTTTTTAGCAGCTTTCATTTCCAGGTAGTGGCCTTGGGTTGTTAAAGTTTATGGACTGTCATGCGGTGGCTGCTGCATTGCTGATTCTCATTTTAGTTAAAAACAGGTTCTAGTAAAAGATCATCTGTATTTTTAATAGCAGACATTTTGAATTGTCACCAGCTTTACTGAAAGCACAATATAGATATCTGCCCAAAAAATCCCATATCGGTCTGGCCTTAGAAAGCCCCAAAATAAATCTTAAAAATGTAATTTTGAATGTAAAATCTGACTCAGCTCACGAGTAAATTAACAACATATTGTTCATTACTTTGTAACCAATGCATTCAAATCTTTTAAGAGAGCACATTTCAAAAGAACAAAAGTTGACAACATAAACACAATAAAAAAATTAAAAAACTAAAAACCACAGGACATTACAATAACAAAAAGTGTTGTTTAGAGCGTGCACAAAGAATACCAGATCCCTGAAACTGAAGCATTTTGTTTGTTACACCTGTTTGTCTAAATAGCTTCAAACGCCAAACTGATAGCAGAGCGTTCATCCCTTTATGAGCAACACTGAATCATCAAGGCCAGTTGGAACTCATCTTTTTCTCAAACGTTTGACGCCTCATTCCCACAAGTCCTGTTCACATTGACAATAACCAGAACATCAGTCATTATGAGACAACAAAACAGTGTGTAATCAAGACAATTCAGCGAGGATACGACCATAAAACGAGCGTGACACATTCTCTCTAAGGATCAGGATTTCTTCTGTCTTTTTTAAACACTTCTTTCACACGCCTGCCATCGCTGAGGGCACCATGGTTAAAAATAACAACGTTTGCTTGAAGTCTCCTCAGCACTAATCTGGCTCTGGCTCTGGCTCACACACGGGGGACAAGCGCCAGAGTTTTTTTTTTTTTTATGTGTGGAATCATGGCTGTGTCACATTTAGCAGTGTCAGCTTTGTAAACGGAGCTTTTAAAGGAAGGACAAGTTGTGTTATGATAGGTTGCTTCCTGCAGTTCGAGGATAACCTTTCTTATCTCATGTTCACGTTACAGTGACAGGAATGATACAAAGAGTGAAACTGATTATTCAGGATATCTTGAGCAGTTTTTACACATGCACTTATGTTATTTCCTAGAACACTTCTGCACAGCTTGCCCCTAAAATCTGCCTGAGTTCCTCTTTCACACACAAGTCCCTCACAGTGTGAAGTTTTGACTGTCGGAGGGGAGGGGTCTCAGGAATAGTGACGTGACATAAAAATTACGCTTCAGAAATCCAAGATGGCAGATGAAGCAACAGATTCTGACCCTATGATGTCAGCTCTGCATGGGTCTGTAAACCTTTCTGTGTTCTAACCTCTCTCCATTTTTCAAAAGCATCTCCAATATTGATCCTAGTTTGAGCACGTTTCTGCTCGTGGAGCTTATTAGAAACATGCAGAGGCTTTTTAGGTCGGGTACAATCACTTCTATCTGAACCACTTCTCTTGACCCGCTTCCGTCGCTGCAACACCTGTTGACCTGATAACTGCTCTCATATCTGGCAAACCGAGGGGCATCCAAAACTGCTGTGTGTGTGTGTGTGTGGGGGGGGGGGGGGGGGGTAGCCTTAAAAGCGCCTACTTCAGTCAGTAGATATACCGATATACTTACTGATTTCTCCTTTAACATAACCACTTTATTCAGCCGATTATACAAGTTGAAACGAGGCTTTAATGTGGACAGACTTAAAATGTTGGTTGCATGTTTCTGCTCTGGCATGAATACTCTGCAATTTAAAAACCCTACGGCCATGTCGTTATGTTTACAGGATATCAGAGCAGACAGGTAGGCCCCCGCCCAGCCTGCAATGATCCATACACAAAGAGGAGCTGGTGCTGTGGATGGGACATGATCTGTAATCCTGCACCACAAACTTCCTCTATTCAACACTCGTACTCTGCTCTATTTACATTTTTCTCTGATTAAAATACAAACGCAAGAACTTGACTTTGGGATAAATCTTCCAAAGCACCTTCTCCTTCTGACATCTTAAATATTGAACATGTCCTGCTGTCAGATTTAGTGTCTTAGATTAGTATTTAACTAAAAGAAACACAGTGATGTGTGTAATTCATTAATTTCCTTGGCGCTGACTGAGACAGTTTTAGCACTTTACAGTAAATCTCTACTGTTTGAAAATGACTTCTGTGGTATTCTTCTGCTTTGTGAATCATTTCCACGGACAAATCCTTCGACTTGCTGTATAAACACGTCTTCAGCTCTATTTTTAAGCGCGTGTTGTATTTGGGCAACAAGAAGACGAAACACAGCGATACGAAAACAAACCGAGAGATTAAACTGTGACGCTCGAGCATGATAGAGACACAAGATACACAGACAACCAAATACAACCAGAGCTTAAAGTGACAAGAGAGTGAAGCAGGAGGACGTCTGGAAACTATTCTGAAAACAGGTGCTGATGTTGTTTTAGTAAACAAACGAGAAGATTTAAAGTAGGATGTTATTAAAAATGTGTTTGTTAACTAATGAAAATAAAACAAGGCTTTACAAAGAAGCTTTTACTAACTAAAAGTGTATTTGGTTTATAAACAAAATAAAATACATAAATCTGTTTAGTTTTCATCTTTGTATTTATTTTATCCTGATGTGTTTATTATCTTTCGTCCATTCGTCTGATGTCATATTGAGTGCATCTTTGTTTTGACTTGCTGTGGCTGGCCATGTTGTTTTCTTTCTTTATGTTCACTTCTAAGTTTCATGATTCACTTTGGAAACTCTTGTTTTGAAAGGTCAAATATCCTCCTCCTCTTCAACCAGTTTAAATAAGTCTCAGAGCTCCTCGTAACATGTGTGTGAAGTTTCTTGTTCTAAATCCACTCTGATCCTGTATTTGATCATGTCTATAAACCCCTCTATTTCAGCCCTGCTCAGAACAGGCTGTTTCTGTGTCTGTACCTTTAAATATGTAAATGAGCTGTGTCTGACCACGCCCCCTCTCTGGAAGGGCTTGGGTGTACTCGGTGCTTTCTCACTCCATGTCCTATTGTTTACAGTGAGAAGGCAGACTCAGAGGGCAGAACAAACACCTAGCTGTGGGAGTGTCACCCACCTGGGGGAGGGGCTACCTCCTTGATAAAGTCTATTTTTAATAATATGTGACCTTTAAATGTTCAACATTCTTTAAAGCTCCTGTGGAATGTGTTGATTTTGTCGACCCCTGTGGACAAAGTGGTCTATAGTCTTGCACCAATCGGTGAATTTTCCAACTCGCATCATCTCACCTTGACTTCACAAACCAAATTCACTACGGCACTAGTGACAAACGTTGGGTTTTATGCGAGTGTGAAAACACCATGATAGTCTCAGTGATATTTTTAAGTCATATTGAGGCATCAGTATATTTTCAGTATGTTTCATTACCAGCTAAAAACTCCTCAGAGAAGCTTTATGTCATTATTATTAATATGATAAATCTTAGGTACAGTATAAATAAATGTCTGGTACTGTGATACTACCTCTCTACATTAAAACCATCACAAAGAGGAGCAGCTGAAACCTTTCTTCATGTGACAGAACAGATAAAAAAACAATCACAGGAAATCATCCTGGAGCTGGGGGGGGGATCTCTCCCAGAGCGGATATATACGACCCCGAGAGGACTCACCGTGTGCGCAGCTTTGGAGAACTTATTGTCAAGCTGACTGGACTGGAAGCTCCAGGTCACGACGGTGGTGTGGCTGACGACTTCACTCGACTTGAAGGTGCATCGAAGTGTTCCCGCCGTGCCGTTCTGCAGGATCACCTCCGAGTCGGCGTAGATGTCGATCGCTTGTGTTGACTTTGTGACTGTCAATAAAAGAGAAGAGGGAATATCGTTAAGTCTGTGTACAGCTGAAGGAGGGCGGTCACAACGTTTGGGCTCAATGGTCTCTGTCTCATGATCGTTTATTTTGTAGAACTGAATATTTGTAGAGCTGCAACCATCAATGTATAAGTCGTCCAGGCTTGTTCATCTGTTAACCATCTATAATACTTTAAAGATTTACCTGCTTGTGATATTTTTAAGAGAATCCAAATTCCCTATTATATATTACGGGGCGCCAGATGGCCAACAGGCTGTGTAGTGCGCCCCACGTGTGGCACAGCGGCCGTGGGTTCTAGTCCAGCCTCGGCCCTTTGCTGCACGTCGCCCCCCGCCCGCTTTCTCCTCCCAACATTTCCTGTCTCTCGTCCGCTCTTCTATCTAATAAAAAGCATAAATGGCCAAAGGTTCATATATGTGCTTTGAGAAACACACATGGACCATTTTTAACTTTCCAGAAAATAATTTGAAGATAACCAACGGTGGAAATAATCATTAGTTGCAGATCCTTTAAGTTGCACTTGAATGCTGGATGGGAAACTCAGCAGGGGAGGTCCGGGGGGGGGGGGGGGGGTTGTGAAGTAATACAACATAACTGTAGGTAGAGCCTCACTATATTAGAGGGGCTTCAGACTGACACAGTAAACACATAGGGGGTCTGTGTTGGAGTGGTTTTGTTTGTTCAGGTACCAGTGAGACAATGAAATATTATACAGGAAGTCCACTATGAGAAACAGACTCACATTTGAAGGCCTTTCAGACAGGATGCTTCAAATCTTGTTTTGTCTTTGGTCACAACCATCAAAGATGAACAACAGAAGAATTCTACTTCAGTTTTTTACTTTTTTACACAACGACAACAAACTGACCAAAAGTCAAAGGATTCAATAATTAGGTAGTCAAAGTGTTTGATGCTTCGATCATTATAAACAATACAATCTTTGGTATTTTGATGAGCAACAGTTTCTTGAAAGTACTGAAGCTTAAAAAACAGATTGTCCATCAGACTTTTTACCCAGATCAGTGGAGAGAGAGAGATCCTTTCAGACTGTTTCTGCAAAAGCGCCACCAATTCCACAATAGCATACAATTTGTCAATTCACATTACATGGGCGGTTCAGTGGCCTAGTGGTTAGTGTGTGCGCCCCATGCACGGAGGCTGTGGTCCTCCAACCTGAGGCTTTTCTCTCTCTCTCTATCTCTATCACTTCATCCCCCTATTACGCATCCCAAACATTCAGATTTAAAGCAAAACTTCACAGGCGCATAAATATGGCGCCTTGAAACAGCCGTCTGAAAGGACTAAAGAGAGAGAGAAAACAGGAATGGTCCATTTACATATCTGCAAATAAAGAAGTGTATCTATTTGTTTGCTGCTCTGTGCATGTCTCTTACAAAAAGGTCTAAAGAGATGAGATGACCCGGTCTAAACTGAACAAGGTTTTGATACTCAAACGTTGTCAATGCATTTGTGCAATTTAGACAGTATAAAGGTTCTTGCCTGTAATTTTTTTTGTAAGAAATAACCTGATATTTGGTGCCCAGGACTTCTATTTTTGAGGCTGTGATATCAAAACATGTATTGATATTGTTCGACTATGATATTTTGTTGAAAACAATCGAATAAAACAAACACAATTAGTTATAAAATCCTCAAACTTTAGAAAGCTGGAGACCGAAGCCTAAACATGTTGTCTAACTTTGATATTCGTCACAGCTTTACCCTCTCACCCAGAAGAGTGGACTGGCTAAACTAAACAGTAAAAGAGTAAATAATTAAAATAAAGAAAGAAACAGCAGAAGACAGAATCTGTTACAAAGTAATCCACAGGTGTGTGCTCGTGCATTTTATGAGATCGGCCAACGCAATGCTCTGTCAGATGACGTGAGTTTGAAGCACACGTTGACCCTGGCCTCAAAATATCTGTACACCGACATGTCAACATCCTTATACTCTACACATCCACACTCGTGTACATCGAATAATCTGCTACAGCCAATATTTATTTCTCTCATCCTTTGCGTTAGTTTAATGTTAACAGAAACACTTAACCTTTATGCAGACGTCGTTTTTCATAAACTGAATGTTTATATTAGACCCTATACATGCCGTAGTTCTGCTTATTTTAAACATTTTGTTTAGCTTTGTTGTTGGTGCTTTTAGCGTGTGTCTATTTCTATCTTTTGTAAATTGTTCTTGGAGCTGAGACATCGACAACAACGAACGCTGGACTCAGATTTCCTGTCTGTGCAGAAATAGTGAGAAAATAAAGCTGACTATGATGAGAACATTTTGAAGCAGACAGGACGCCTGAGACTGGGTTTTATTTGCATGAAGAACAACATTATCACTCAGCTGATGATCATAATGGTCAATCAGCAGATACAGTTCTCTATAAAGAGATCAATCAGCAGCTCTCTGGTGGTGTTTTGGTGTGAGGCAGAAACCAATAGAAAAGTGTAAACAAGGGTTGAATCTGTCGGTAAAAGATAAATACATGAATTATTAAGATGCACTCTCAAAGTGATTTTTCAGTTCCCCCAAGTGTTTGTGGAAGTCAGAGCTGTATAGAACTTTCACACTTGCAGAAAACTCCTGAAAGTCTCCTGATATTTCCAGGACGAGCTGTATGTGTGAACGCCAACAGCTGGATTTTTCACTCCCGGAGTTTCTCCTGCCAGACCTACTAGTATTCTTTCCGCAGAAAGTCTGAGTTTGTTTATATCCTGTGACTGCTGCACGGTGCATAGAGTGTCTGTACGCGACCGTTACCATCTCCGTGCACGTAAATAAACGGCTGCATTGCGTTTTCTATTCTCCAGTATGTTGTTCTCCGCTTTTTTGTTGATGTTGTGTTTCCGTTGAACTACACATCGCACTGATATGAAGGCAAATATTCTCATTATTGCATCGTATAGCGGACTCTGTTGCTTCGTCCACTACTTGCGCATCTTTTTTTCCCCCTCACGTTTTACCTCGGGAGACCCCCCGCCCCCCCTCCCGTCTGACAGGGATAGTCTCCCGCTGTGAGGAGCGTATGTGAAAACAGCTAAAGTTAAAGGTTGTTCGTTGACTCCTTTTACTCCATCTCTTTTTAATTGTGTTTCTTGTTTGTTTAATTTCTCTGTAAAGCTCTTTGATTTCCCTCATTATATGAAAAATTCAACACAATAACACTTCCTTTTCTTTCCTTGTTGGCCTGTTATTGCACGTCAATGTGGACTGCCAGATTGAAATCACTTCCCCAATGTTAACACGTTTTGTTATGAGCACTGGATGTCATTGTAATACGTTCTGTTTACTCGTTCTACCTCTGTGCTAAAAGCAAACATATCACTGTGTTCAGTACTGCAGGGTGAACAAATGAAGGTCAGATCACGGATAAACTAAAGGAGCTGATTGATTAAGAAACTGCTTTATTAAAATTTGGGACTGGGGGCACCGGTGGCCTAGTGTTTAGTTTTGTGCAGAATGGTTGCTTTTGATCGTTCAGGTGTTAATGGTTTAGAAGTGGGTAGAACAGACACTGTGCCAAATACACAGAAACTCTCTTCTCTTATAGGTTTAAGTTTAAAACTGTAAATTACTGATTAATAACTTGTACAGGTGCAGCTCTGAATGGGCGACGTTGCCTAGAACGTTTTTTTTTAAAGATTTGTAAACACCTTTGGAAAAAAGTCCAGCCACAACTTTGGCAAACACGGACATGTGACTTTCACATCTGCTCCCACAATAGGAGGAGGATCTAAAAGCTTTTGATGCAAATAAAACAGGAGCACAAAAAAAAAAAGCCCCCCGCCGCACCCCATCCCGTCTGCTACACTTTACACAGCAATTAGACGAAATTCAGCCTCGGGCAACGCAACAGCAACAGAGATTCTGAGTCAAGGGAATACTCTGCATTAAAACAAAAAGAGGCCTAGACAGCAGCAGCAGTCAGCAAAGGATAATTTCACAATATGAAGCGGAAGGAAGCGTCAGTCATACATTTCCTCCAGTCAGAAGTTATTAGTCTGAGATTTAAAACAGCAAACTTAAAGAGGATGTTTTCCATTAATTCAAAGGGGAATGTATTTAGCCGTACTAAGAAAGCATATTTTTGAATAGTGTGTGATGTTTTTGTCTGCTAAGTTTAAATAGAAAATTAAAGATCCAGTGCTAAACTTCTTCATCTGCTGCATCAGTTTATCCCCATGTCATGCAGGACTCATCCCAGAGCTGCTACTGCAGAATCTGAGTCTTTAATTAGAAGTTTATGTTGAGCAAAAGAAGTTATTTTATAAGTGTTTGAGTTCTGTTTGAACATCCAGACATCAGCAGAGTAGCAGCAACAATAACACTAAAAAACTGAAGCCATCATTAAGCCCATACTAAAGGAAACATTTCGTTGAAACTAAGACAAAATATTACACAATATCATTACGACATGAAGGGGGGAAATTAACAATGTGGGCCAGAGAGAGGTTATCCAACAAGGAAATCAGATGCTAAGCTAGTCAAGGTAAAGTCGTGCTGTATAAATATCTGAAGGGTTGCCACTACTTTAAAGCATCTGTGTTAATTTGCTTAAACTAATAATAACGATATATTAACCTGTAAATCAGTGTAAGTATTCCTCACTAGCTTATTAAGTTAGTTCACCCTGTAGGACACGTAGGGGGACTCTCACCTCACGACACCGTTATTTAAAATAAAAGCATTTTAAGGTGGCTGAAAGTATCTAATTAATAGGGAAAACTTTCTAACATTTTCTACATTACTGTGTTACACTCTTCAAATCGGCATACATTAAACACACCCAGAAGGTCTTTTTATCTCAAATCAGACGTGTAAGCATCTGTGTTTAACGTGCTGGAGCCACTCAGCAGCCGTCAACAGGACGATGCTAACAAGGGCGGTAGCCATCGCTCTGTACCGATTCTCATTTACATTTCGGTCAGTTTTAGAATCCCTTCTTAAAATATAATTTAAGTTTAGTCGAGGTGTGGAAACTGAGGCAGAAGTTTAAATCCTTCATATAAATGTGTTCGGCGGTGTTTAATGTCGTCTTTAGTCCTTTAAGGGAGAACAAAGACACCTTAATTAGCAGGATTGTGAACAGAGGTTAGGGGTGTAGTTAGGTGTCTCCCGTACATGAGATGCGATACAACACTGCTAACAGGCTAACCTGATATCCCACCTTAAATAATGAGCTCAAAATCACACATTTTCAATTGGAAATTTCACCCTCTTCGGGCTCACACACTCACCTAGTACAATAAATAACGTAAATCCAGTCAGTAAAGCACGCTTGCAGATGTTGTTTGACCATTTTGGCTCCATTATGTTGTTGTAAACAGGAGAAGTCCCTCTGCTTTTTTTTTTCCTCCACCCTCTGTCGTACGAGCTCTTTCTTCTTCGTGGAAAGTTGCAGTGGCGGTAAATAATTATCAGCGCGTCTGCTGCCCCCTGCAGGCGCTTTGGCGCTCTGCAGCTGTGACTCGCAGTGTGTTTGTGAACAGTTTTGGAAGTTATTACATCTTTAAGTAAAAAATATAAATTACATTAATAAATACAAATTTACTAGTAACGTTTTGGACATGCTACATTTATATAATAACAAGAAATAGTTTAAAGTAGAAGCACTCCTCTGCCCTCTTCTGGTTCAGATATTGGTCAGGTTTTTGTTTGGGTTCTTTTTCTGTTTGGGTTTTGTTGTTGTCGGTTTGGTGTATCTTCCGTGGGTTGCTTTATTGTCGTGGTGTTTTGTTGTTGTTTTGGTTGTTATGCTGTGTTGTTATGTTTGCTTCTGCACGTGTCAAAGCACTAAACTATTGCGTTTAAAGGGATATACCACTAAAGTTATTATTATTGCAGAAATTACCCTCTGTATTATTATATAATATCACGTCATGACTAATGAGTTTGTTAAAAAAAATATAGTATTCAGCTGTGGCTCACTTGGTGTGGGTCGTCTCTCAACCGGAAGGTCAAGGGTTCGATCCCCAGCTCCTACTGTTACGTGTCCGATGTGTCCTTGGGCAAGACTCTTAACACCAAGTTGCTCCTGCTGCTTTGTCAGCTGCGCGTGAACCCTGTGGGGAAGGCGGGCCCCCTCTATACTAGGACGCTATGTGACACAATTATCAATTAAACTGGTTGTCAGAGACAAATATGTAAATAATTGAATGGTGCCATTAGCTATATATTGCCTCAAAGGGGCAGAAGTTGCTCTCAAAGTTGTTGCCAATTTATTTTTTTCTGCCAAAGAACTTTTTGTTTAACCAGAAATTGTTTTAGCTGTACTGTTAAATACTGTAAAATAATTGAATTTAAAGAAAACATCATATTCTCTATGCTTTTCATATGTTCATATGTCCTCTGAAATATAAGAAAGTCAAAGTAGAAAAAGTGAGGAACCTCCGAATTGTCTGAAGTGAAGAACTTGAGTTCTGAATTGTCTCACGTTTGACCACTTCAGAACAGACTGTAAATAAACATTCACAAAGACGGCATTATGTCAACACTATCACGCTGTTGGGGTGAGGTTCATGTTTTATAGTTTGAAGCTGCAGCAGCCAAAGAACAGCTGAGATTAAACAATGAAACATGACCGGTTTGTCTTGATGTAAAGACGATGTGTCATCCAACATGATAACTTGACTGACACATTTTTAAACTAGGACAGACGCCATTAGTAAAGACAGAAACATCTCAACAAGAGGGAGGGAGAGGGAGTGAGGGAGGGAGTGAGTGAGGAAGTTAGGGAGGGAGAGAGCGAGAGAGGGAGTGAGTGAGGGAGGGAGAGAGGGAGTGAGTGAGCGAGTGAGTGAGAGAGAGAGGGAGTGAGTGAGGAAGTTAGGGAGGGAGAGAGTGAGTGAGCGAGTGAGTGTGTGAGGTAGTGAGTGAGGGAGGGAGAGAGGGAGTGAGAGAGAGAGGGAGGGAGTGAGAGAGTGTGTGAGGTAGTGAGTGAGGGAGGGAGAGAGGGAGTGAGAGAGAGAGGGAGGGAGTGAGAGAGAGAGGGAGGGAGAGAGGGAGGGAGTGAGAGAGTGTGTGAGGTAGTGAGGGAGGGAGGGAATGAGTGAGTGAGTGTGTGAGGTAGTGAGTGAGGGAGGGAGTGAGGGAGTGAGTTAGTGTGTGAGGTAGTGAGTGAGGGAGGGAGAGAGGGAGTGAGTGAGCGAGTGAGTGAATGAGTGTGTGAGGTATTGAGTGAGGGAGTGAGAGAGAGAGGGAGAGAGGGAGTGAGTGAGCGAGTGAGTGAGTGAGTGTGTGAGGTATTGAGTGAGGGAGTGAGAGAGAGAGGGAGAGAGGGAGCGAGTGAGTGTGTGAGGTAGTGAGTGAGGGAGGGAGTGAGAGAGGGAGGGAGCGAGTGAGTGTGTGAGGTAGTGAGTGAGGGAGGGAGTGAGAGAGGGAGGGAGTGAGAGAGAGGGAGGGAGCGAGTGAGTGTGTGAGGTAGTGAGGGAGGGAGAGAGGGAGGACACTCGCTGTCTCAGGGGATGTAAGCAAAGAGGGGACTGGGTTATTAATGGCTGATCCAGGGTCAGTTTTCAATCATCCATTATTGAAATGGAAAGTGTAAGAGGATAACTTTAAAACTTCAGTCACTTTTATTAACTTCAGTCTATAAAACTAAAGCTTCAGAACTTTAACTTAGACAACACTTTTATGGATATGTTTTATTCTTGTTTTATTGAATCAGTTTTGGTCACTCAGCGTTAAGAATCACAACAAAAAGTTGCAGAATATTGTTAAAATGTGAGGCAAAATTGCAGGTTCGTCCCTCTCTGACTGTACTTCTTTATACAGAGGAAAGAGTTTGAAGAAGGCTCAGTCCATCCTGGCAGATCTCAGTCAACCTTAGTCGTCAGGCCGCAGATTCAGCCCTCCAACATGCAGGATGAAGAGACTGAGGAACTCATTTGTCCCTGCTGCCATCGCCTTTTAAAATGACTAAACCAAACTCTTTGAAAAAACGAATCATCAGATCAATGAGACAAACAAATGTCTGATTTTCAGAGTGTTTTTATTCGTCGTGACTTTCTGTTTGTACTGAAAATCTGAGCAGTGTGTCCTACACAGTGTGAGCTCTCTCTACGTCTGAGCTCAAGTTCATCTCATTCACATCATTTCATCCCAATCACTTATGGATTAAAAGTACGTTTAGCAAATAATCCATCAATGTCAGATGAGAAATTATTAAAGAAAAAAAGTCAACTCTCTAACACGACCTCGACAACATAAGTGAATGTCTGCATCTACGAGGGCCACGAGTCGAACATGTTACCCTTAAGGACATGAAATAAAGAGACAATTAAAATGCAAACACACTCAGTTAATATGCAGTAAGGCCTTAAGAGGGGATAACATCCACATCTCTCACTGTAAAAGTTCTATTTTTAAGTCCTCAGCGAGTGTCCGAACACGAGCGCTCAGCCCACAATCACACACACCAAACATGTGCAGCTTCCTGTCAGTGCAACGCAGGCCCACCCGCCCACACGTCCTCGTCACCTCGTAACACATTACACGACTCGACCACACAGTAAATAATCAACTCAACATATCTACAGTATGAACACGAGACACATGCAAGAGAGAAAGAAAAGCAGTGACCATCACATCCTCAAACAGAACAATCCTGCAGAGTGCATGTTTGATATTTATGACCAGTTTTATAAGATCCTCTGAGAAACATATTTTACACATTTGCAGTT
Source organism: Labrus mixtus (assembly GCF_963584025.1). NCBI lineage: Eukaryota > Metazoa > Chordata > Actinopteri > Labriformes > Labridae > Labrus > Labrus mixtus. Next base: position 3,144,274 of record NC_083625.1, read on the forward strand.
CTGTGTCAAAACCGTCCAATGAGGGAAAAGAGGATTTAGGGTCACAGAGGTCAAGACTGAATTATACTAGAAAACAGTTCACAAACTTTGAAGATTGAAAACTTTGAAACTGTTCATTGAATTGGGGTTTTAAAAATCATATATCATCTTTTCTTTAAGTTTTATTTTTGGGCTTTTTATGCCTTTATTAGAGGGACAGGACAGTGGATAGCGTCTGAAATCAGGGAGAGAGAGAGAGAGAGGGGGGGGGATGACATGCGACAAAGCAGCCACAGATCAGATTTGAAACCGGCCCGCCTGCTTGGGGACTGTAGCCTCTGCACACCGGGCGCATGAACCAACCACTAGTCCATCGGCGCCCAAATAATTTATTGTTTCTTAGGGTTAGGGTTAACCCCAAGCTCTCTGGTTGTCAACACTCCAGACATGTCTAAGAATACTTTCCAGTATGTTCCTCTTTGCAGATTTTGCAGCCTGAAGATTCAAAATGTGGGCGTGTAGCAGATGCTAGAGAACCACCTCCCCCTGTACTTCGAGTTGTGTAATAACTTGATACCCACAGAAATATGAAATTAAATCCTACACACAGCAAGAAGCAACTTTTACTGATTAATGCCAACTCTCCAAATGTCCTTTAATTCTTGCATTTACTTACAAAGATGGAGAAGTAATGTTTGTGAGGAATACGGTATTCTCTGAATCATATGGCCTGAATAAAATGATTCAAAAGGACACAGTGAAAGAATTCATTTTCAGCGTTTGTTTAGGGCTTAGTGTTCCTTATTAAACGTTTGTCAGATTGTTTAAAAGCTGCTGAATCGTCCCTTTAAATCTGTGCAATCTCACTGCTGCGTCTGACATGTTTGCCCCTCTGTGAGATACACAACAAGACAATGTGGCAGCCTGTAGGCATCACCAGATGAGTATGAGACTGTATAAACATGGACGTAGTCGCAATGACATCACCCACTGGTTTCTGAAGAGGTGATGCCCAACAATGGCGGTCACCATTATTGAAAAATGTTATCTCAACTAGTTTTAGAATCATAGTTTTAGAATCAGTCTTTAAACAGGTGAAGAGGTGAAGCTGAGGCGGGTCTTTGGCATCCTGACAAACAGCTACAACTCCTCAGCATGTCAGTCAACCCAACCACACCCCTAAATTATGCAAAGTTATGAATACTTTTAGGCTTGAAATGATCAGAATGGATTAGTTTATTTTAAAGTTATCCCCTCTACAGTGTGTGCCAATAAAGAAATGAACTCTAGATACCAAATTGTTTTTTCTAACCAGGTTGTAAAGATGTTTATTCCTCCTGTAAGAATAAGCATTTGAACATGGGACCTAATGGGGACTTCTTGGTTTTTGCAGCCAGAACTGCAGTTTGTTGCACTTCCACATTGGCTTCATTATTCAACAGGAGAGGTTGCCGCTCGGTTTAGGTCAACTTCCTCTTTCACGTAACCTGAGCAGGTGTGTAAAGTAGGCTGGGAAACGGACAAATCTCTAAAATGATGTTTCCTTTGCTCTGCAGATTTGTCTGAAATCCTGCAGGAGTCCGTCAACTCTTCAGATGTTTTTGTTTGATTCTATCCGCTGATGGAAAGTCTTTTAGGATGCTGCAATAAAATGATTCTGGTTTATAGAAAATTCAAACACAGCCTGTCTTCGTTTTTTGCTCCACAGATATCAGAATGTCTTGAACATTTTCATCACTGTACTACAGATCAGAAATGATAATGATGATAATCCAGAAATATTCAGTGTTGAAACCAATTTTAGCAACAGTCTGCAAATTTAGCATGTGTATTGAAGTCACCTGCAGAATTTTGCATCAACTCTTGAACCAGTTTCAATAAGTCTCAGAGCTCCCCAAAACATGTGTGTGAAGTTTCTTGTTCTAAATCCACTCTGATCCTGTATTTGATCATGTCTATAAACCCCTCTATTTCAGCCCTGCTCAGAACAGGCTGTTTCTGTGTCTGTACCTTTAAATATGTAAATGAGCTGTGTCTGACCACGCCCCCTCTCTGAAATGACTCGGGTGGCCTCGGGCTTCCTCGCTCCATGCCCTATTGTTTACAGTTAGAAGGCAGACTCAGAGGGCAGAACAAACACCTAGCTGTGGGAGTGTCACCCACCTGGGGGAGGGGCTACTGCCCTTTGTGATGTCATGAAGGGAAAATCTCCAAACGGCCTGTTTGAGCACACATTTTCTGAAAAGTGGAGCAGGCAGAAGACGTAGAGGATGGACTTTTCTTATAATTGGGGGGTTTGTGGACGGACTAGAGACATGTTAGAGTTAGAGAAACATGGTGAAGTGAATTTTGCATATGTTCTCTCTAAACCAGACGAACCCCGACCGACTTCAAAGTGTTTCTCTGCTGTCACAGCAGTGTTGTCTCTTTTATACATTAGAAAGCCTTAGAAGCTGTAGAAATTAAGAAAGTTTAACCAAAAATAATTCAAGGATGCAACCAATCAACGCAGAAAAAAAATATTTTAAAATTCATTATTTTCCATTTAAACTTTTTTCTTTTGTTGTCATGTAGTCGTTCTTTTAGCCCTCACACGCTGGCTTAACTTGTGTTTCTAAATGTTTCACTTAGTGATCATGAAGAAGAGAGACGTTGAGAAATAAAAACTTGGATCATGACTGAATGATTCTTCACTGTATTTTTTGCAGCTTTTAAAAATGAAACGAGGATTCTGTCAGACATTAAGAACAAAGCAAAGATACAGTCAAGGTTGATTAAGAAATGGAGAATATTGCTCAAATTGTGTTATGTTCCTTTTTTTTTTTATCCCAGTTACGTTATGTGCAAGTATTTTTTTTTTTCCATGAATTTCCTTCAGTGCGTCTTTGTCACAGGCAGAAGTAAACAGTTTGGAAGTGGAAAATGTCACAGAACAGACAGAAAAGGGCGGAGGGACACGGGGGGGAAAAGAACAAGCAAGTGGAACAAGGAAGCGATTATTAACCGTTTTTTTGAGAACAGAGGGAAGAAAAGAGATGCATCCAATCGTTTTTTAAAATGACCTGGAAATAGAAGTCGCAGATGAAAAGTGCTTTTTAGAGGACGACAAACCTTTTTGGTTGAGCTAATACAGACAGTCATATCTACAGTAGAAACAAGACACAGACAGGCGTCCTCTCCTCCGTCCAGAGTCACACATTTAGTTATTTACATCATTTTTTTTTTTAGTAGTGTTCTTCTTCATTATTATTTTATGTTCAAAGACTCTTAATGTACACAAAGGGCTCCTCGTGCCGTGTCCGTTCTTGTGCCTCCTAACTCTTCCTCTGGTTAAGGGGGAGGAGGAGGAGGAGGAGGAGGAGGAGGAGGAGGAGGAGTAGGGAGGGTCAGATCAATAATGTTACTGGGCCAGTGATAAGAGAGAGAGGGAGGGGGGGGGGAGGGGGTGAAACTGAAGGCAGTCTTCACTCAGTGGTATCATGTCTCTGGGAGCTGGTTGATGTCAGTCAAGTTGGTGTCATTGAGGATGACTTTGATTCGATCCAGAGACTCTGCCTGTCGTATTCGCTCCAACTGTACCTGCAGACAGACAAACGATCCGTCAATCTATGAAGTCTACGTTCAGTGAGAGACAAGTGTGAATACAAATGTTGTCTTTTCTTTCTAATTAAACCCACATAAGCAAAATCTGGCAGCACAGACATCTCTCCCTTTTGGAGATCTGGTGTTACGGCCTCCTTAATGTATACTCAATTTAACCAAAAATGGCTCAGAAATAGGAGACCAAAACATATAAAAAGGGACGCCAGACAATGAATCGAATTTCTAAAACCAGAGCTTTCTTTAAATAAACTCCCCCCCTCAGGAAATAAACTAATTTAAGAAACAAACAAAAGGGACTGGAGATCTGGCTAAACAGAATAAAAGATGGGAAAGTGTTGAGTCAACCATGTAATGGGCCGTCGCTCTCTGCACTTCCCCCTTAAACTACCTCATAATAAAACTAATCTGCAGAAACTCAAACAATCGAAAATAGGAGAAACGAGCCCCTCACACTGCTGCAGCCCAAAATGTTTGCATGTAACACCCCCACACTAAGATGTTGAATATACTGTATGAGCAGCAAACATATATTCAATATAAACAACATATCAGCACTTATTCTCTCAGCTACTTACTCGTGGTGCTACACAAAGATAAACAAACCACTGCTCTGTCCTAAGTGTTCTTGTTTAAGGCGTCTGTAGAAACATTTTACACAAAGAATTCTGAAGCTCATTGATGCGTTGATAAATTGAATCCAGACGGAGCTATCGAGGTTTGTCTATTGGAAGGATACATTCATCGTTGGTGGTCCTGTTTTGATATTTTGCAGGGGGGTGTTGCTGCCAGATTTGCTGTTCAACATTTATTACACAACGCTGTCCGTAAAGTGGTTTTCTCGTTCTTACCTGAAGAGTCTGAGAAAGTTTGACAAAGTCCTTCTGAACCTGCTCGCTGACGTCCAGCTCCGTCTGCAGCCGCTGAGCTTTGTCCTTCTCGTCAAACACCTGACTCTCTAGTGCACTCTGCAGGGAACACACACACACACAGAAACACACACACATAAATTAGAAAGGCTCGAGTGAGACAATAAACTGTGAGAGATTCTTCAACATCACAGAAAAGAAAAGAGATAAATATTTAAAGAGAAGAACATTTGCTGAATTATTTAAAATGACGTTCACTCACTCAGTGTCTGAATGAAAGTCATCACATCGCACAGATTCATAAAAACTGTAAAACATTTATACTCTTAACATGCAGATTTATTCTTGCATGCTAAGGCCTCGTGTCCACTATAGTGTTTTCTTCCCGGGCAGAAAAGCGCCGGCTGTGCCTCTGGGAACGCTTGCATGAAGCGTTTGTGCGCTGAGAAGAAAATCGCTGCACGTCTGTCCTGTCTCTATGGCAACAGTCTGTTGATAACGACCGCTGTATGACCGACACCACTCTGTTACTTTTTACTTCATGTTTGATATTTGAGATCGTTTTTTACCCGATCAGACACGGAGCAAAGAGGATGTGGGTACAAGACATGATCTGTAGGCGGCCAAACTACAGGGAATATCAAACATTTAGAAAAGAGCGCTGGTGACGTCAACAGCGCCTTTCTGAAAAGTTGAAAGAGTTTCAACTTGAGCGCTCGGAGCGGCCGCACAACAAAGGCGGAGCTCTCTACTCATTGAAAACAACTGAAAGAAGACGCTGACGCTCAGAAAAAAGCGCTAGGTGGACACACTGCCTGAGACTCTCAAGCTAGACTTGATCCAAAATGCCACCTTGTTTATTCAAAATTAGATATCACCATCAGCTGATCACAACCTTTTAAACCAGGTCCGCCTTCTTATACAAATCAAAAACATTTCTGTTGTGTCCCGCCCCTTTTATTCAGAGAATATTCTTTTTGGCTTCCCGTCACATCCTGAGTGCTTTGTGTGTGTTCAACGCCTCATCTCACCTCAATAAACACATCAGCTCGGCCTCACCGCCTCCCGTTATTACTTTAAAATGAATGAATTCAGGGTCAGATTTCCTCCACACACACTTTAGGAGATTTCACTGACACACTCTGTGTTCTACTTAGTGACAAACGGGATCCATTTTGTGTCAATGTGAAGTGATAATTATCTTTCTTACCGGAGTGTAAACATGTTTGACTCCATCTGATGAAGTGTGGTTAAATTCAAATGTGCCTGGTCTCTAAGTTGGTCAGGTTTTTATCCTTTTTGCGAATTCTTGAGCACATTTAAAAATAAAAATAAACGTTGTTTTTTTTCCCTAATGAACTGATGTCTGGCTCAATAAATGGAGCTCTGAGGTCAACAGAGGGTCACTGGTTGACATTGGCTGTGTTACATTATTCTCCATGTGTTGTATCCGTCACAGATGAAGAAGTGGAATCGGATGTTAGCTACGCTCTGATATCGTAGGTGACATGAGGCAGATTGTAAGTTCAGTTCAGAGGTTTGTTACTGTGTTTGTTACTAACCTTTGCAGCGGTGAGCTCTTTGAGCTGCTGCTCCAGGCTGCTCCTCCGGCTCTGGATGCTCGCCAGTGTTTCTGTCTTCTCTGCTAGACTGCTCTGCAACTACACACACACACACACACAAACAATTTATGTTCTGTAACTTACAGAAAGTTTGTTTGGTACATTTTAGTCACAGTGAGTTTCACTTTGTAATGGACGTCCCCTTCTTTTTATTCAGAGAGCTCTGGAAGCTTCCCTTTGAAGGTTTCATACTTCATGATATCAAAGAGCAGGTACCTGTTGCTTCTCCGCCTTTATCCGCTCCAGCTCCGTCTTCAGACTGGAGAAAGACGCTGTGGGAGAGAGATTTCATCAGAGGATCATAATGTACTGTACAGCCGAAAACTGGATCTCAAAGCCAAAGAGATTCTCTCTAGAATTATTATGTGATGTGTTGACCGAGTACTTCAAACTGCGTGTGTGTGCGACACAACCTTAAAGTTTAGAGACTCGCTGAGTCTGTGTGAGACACTAATAATTCACTTTTCTTTCATAAAAATGGCTGCACTGATTTTTTTGTTTGGACAGCTCATTGCTCTTTAAGTTGTCAAAATGTTCAACACTTAAACTTTTGGATACCCTGTGTTTAAAACAATACAATCTGTTTTCATTTAAAGATTTATAGAATCGTAAAGTACCAAAGTTTAAAATAACTACAGATCTTAAGTCATATTTTTTTAACCCCAAAGAGAGAGAGTAAACTGACACACTGTCTAAATTGCATAAATATGTTGGCAACATCTTTATGCAATTAAGTGCTTCAGAGGTTGATGTCATTTTGGCAATTATAAAGCAAGAAATTAGCCGGTATAAGGTTCCTAAGTCTTGTATTGTTGTTGCCGTGGTATCGAGACAAGTATAGACATCATCTGATTTTTACGAGAATCGTATTGACATTTAAAAACCTGATACTGTGACGAGAGACGACCTACTTTGTCATGTTAAAAAGACGAGAAACTTGCACCAAAGTCATCTCTGTGTCTCCAGCAGATAGTTATCAAACTTGGTCCACTTTTTTTTTTTTTAATAAATTAGAAAACTTTAATAAATAAATAAAATTGTGCTCTGCTAAATTTATGATATGAAAAACGTTCTGCAAAGGTTTCTGAACTTTAACATTTAACTTGGACGGATTAGGGAGCTCAGATAAACTAGCGGTTATGTTGCACGTCCTATGTACACCCCCCCTCTCTCTCCCCCTCCAACACTTCCTGTCTCTCTGGGAGGAATTTGGACGTGTTAAACTGTGGCCGAGACTAAAAATGTCTCGTATCTGTTCCTCCTGTAGACCTTTAAAGAAGATGTGTTCATGGACTATTACTACTACTACTAGTCAACGGACTATTGTTCTAAGCTTCCCAACAACGTCACCTAGAAACAGGAAACATCCTCATGTGACATTTTAAATTCACAGTGACACATGTTATGACTTCAATCTGTGCAGCAGGGACAGCATTCAGTGAGGTGAATCATCTATTAATGCACAGTGGAGCCGTTTCTAAAGACAGTTAAAAACATGTGAGGGAAAGCGGTACGTGGTCGTCTCACTGCAGTTATTAGTCCGACAGCTACACGATAAACAAACACAAACAAGCAGTTAAAGTCGGCTCATTCCAAACGTTTGTCATACCTTCCAAGATGTCTGAATGAAAGGGATGGACGGAGAGGAAACAAAAGCAGAAGAGAATGAAGAGAATATCCAGAAAATGAAAGATCTCTCCACAAATGTTTCAGAGAGTTTTTGCTCGCTGACATTTCTCTAAATACTAAGTCATATATCCGACCTGCTGATCAACGCTAAGTGGATGATTTAATCAGCAGGTGTGAGACTCACCGATCTCCTCCTTACAGCCCTCGATCTCCAGCTGCAGCGTGTCCTCCAGGTTCTCCTTCAGACACTGCTCCGCTTGGATCTGCTCCTTCAGGAACAGGATCTCCGCCTTCAGCTTCTCCTCCATGTGATCGGCGGACGTCCGTAACGACACCAGGTCCTCGCGGAGCCTTATCGCCAGGCTTTGTAGCTCCTGAAGAAGAATAGAACCAAGAAATTACAGAAAACATTATGTGGAATTATCATCATCACCGTGCAGCACCGTTTGTGGAGACGAATCAAAAATCCTTCAAATCTCTGGTTAGAAAATGTTGTGCTGTATGCAGATGACACACCTTTATACCAATCTGTTGAAACATACAGTTTTATACAATTTGAAAACAGAGGTGGGGGTCAGTATTAAAGCAATACCTGCATTCAATCCCAGATGTACCCAGATCTGGAAACATTTTCATCCGGATTAGGGATGTGTGCGTTTAGTCGACTAGTCTGAACTATCACAATTTTGGCCTTTGATGTCGGTCGATTCTTACGCTCAAACTGCAATACAGACACCCACCACTAGCTGGCTGTAGCTCCGGTTAATGAGCCCTCTCTCCTCGCTCTACAACCAGGATGTAAACAAGCACAGTGAACAGATATCTCATAGGAGCAGTGTGGTTTGGAAGTATTTTAATCTGCTGGCTGTGTCAGGTTTAACTGGAATATCGAGCGTTGCAGTGTGTAACCACATTCAGCACAGGCATGTGGATGGTTAGCTGCAGGTAGGACTGGAGGCTGATGTTGCTAGCGCTGCTAAATTTAACCCCACACTGTAAACCTTATAACATCATTAGCTGCTGATTTAAAAAAAGAAAAAAGATAAATCGTTCTAAAATCTGACTGTTTTCTTACCTTTAGACTAGTCGCTTATTAAGAATTTAAATCTTTGTTAAACCTTTTAAGAAAACAGTCGGCCGGGTATGTTTTAATATTATTAGGTTTGAATTTATATCAGATGTGTTTTCCCCTCTAAATTATTGGTTTTTTTTAACTTTCATCTTTTAATCTGCTCAATTTATCCGCACACACACACAGAAACAAACACAAACACAAGGACTAAGCCTCGCGTTTGGAAAAGTTCCACTCGATATTCCATTATTTATAGGAGTTCAGCACAGCATCAGCAACAAGCAGCTGTACATTAACATTTTTAAAACGAAGCCATGAGAAGCTTCAGTTTGGAAAGGAGCAAGGCACCTCAATCGGTGCATTTACAAGAGGGATGAAGGTAAAGTGGACCTTCTCTCTCTCTCTCTCTGAAGCTGATGTGATTCTACTCTCTTGGTTATGCCATGTTTTATCTCTCTGCAGGATTCGAGAGGGAAGTTTTTTTTTTAAACAGGAGTTTTGCCATGTTGCACGGAGCCGTAAGGTCCTCGCGCACTCACGCACTCTCTCTCTCGCTCTACCCTGCACGCAGCAATTTTATGAATAAATGAAAAATGTAATGAAACAGGTCGGAAATATACTTGGGCGGCCCGCCCAGGTATCGTCTGTGTGTGGGAAAACGCTGTGGGTAATCTTAACACATTTTTTCAGCATCTGGCAGCCTTTATTGGATTACCTTGTCTGATATGATAGAGTTCCTAGACAGTGACTGGTTTTACAGCTCAGCGCTTAACTCTCTTAAGAAATATTGTGCTTGTGATGCAAAGTAGCATGCTGTCCTGCAATTCAATGTTTTAAATGTTATGTGAGCAGCTAGTTTTTCCACCAACATGTTTGCTACTCCACCTCCACTGAAGCCGGGCCCACTCTGCCTGCTATACTGCCAGGGGAAAACTCAGTTAAGAGTAACAGTGTGGGAGGAGATGTTTGTGTTTAAAGAGAGGACGGATCACACTTGTAAAACAGATTCTGTTCCCACCTTGTCAGGGACTTTAAAAATGAGCAGGGTTGTCATGAAGCAGTGAAAATGAGCTGGTGGAGTCTCACAGGTGCTACCACTGAAGCAATAAGCCGCAGCTCCTACTCTGAGGGGATTATTTTTATATAATGATGTGTCAACAGACGAGGGACTCCACTTCTCATAATGGGCCTTTTATTGCTACTAAGTGCTGTTAGGTGATTAATGGATCATCTCATAAACCCGCTGCACGATTGTAGAAATGTTGTGGCAGTATGTCCGCTCACACTGTACGACTGAATCATTTACAACGCACGACTAAAGCTCATGAATTATGTGCTCACACTGTACGACCTGATTGTTGGACACAACCTGAGAAATCACACTCTACAAGTAAAACCAGGATGGGTCAATATCGCTCCCACAGAAGGTGGGTGGAGTCAGATCTGTGTGTATTTCAGTTGTCTCATAAACACAGGTAGAAAAGAAAACCTGGCAAAAACACTCCTACTCTCTCACACACACACACACACACACACACACACACACACTCTCAGCCCAGTAGTTAAATTATAACAAATTAGAAGACACATTAGACAGGCATGTTTGCTGTTGCCATGGTAATTTTAGTCTGTCAGTTTGAGCCGGCACAATCAGGAAAAAGCCCCAGAGAAGCGGCTTGTGGCTTTGCTCTCACTGTGCGAGTCTGCGCAGTCGTACGACCAAGAACACCATCAGCCGCCTTACCCCCATGTACACTGCAAAACTAACGACCTGCGATCAGGCTGAAATTCAGATTCAGGAAATATATTCTTGACTTCGGTGCCAGTATGTGTGAAAAAAATGATCAATTAATTTACAGTGTGCAGAAAAAAGGGGAGAGGAGACGGAGGGGAGAAGAGAGAGGGAGAGGAGAGGAGAGGAGAGGGAGAGGAGAGGAGAGGAGGGGAGAGGAGAGGAGGGGAGAGGAGAGGAGAGGGAGAGGAGAGAAGGGGAGAGGAGAGGAGAGGGAGAGGAGAGGGAGAGGAGAGGGAGAGGAGAGGAGAGAAGTGGAGAGGAGAAGGAGAGGAGAGAAGGGGAGAGGAGAGGAGAGGAGAGGAGAGGAGAGGAGAGGGAGAGGAGAGAAGGGGAGAGGAGAGGAGAGGAGAGGGAGAGGAGAGGAGAGGAGAGGAGAGGAGAGGAGAGGAGAGGGAGAGGAGAGGAGAGAAGTGGAGAGGAGAGGGAGAGGAGAGAAGGGGAGAGGAGAGGAGAGGAGAGAAAAACTAACGACCTGCGATCAGGCTGAAATTCAGATTCAGGAAATATATTCTTGACTTCGGTGCCAGTATGTGTGAAAAAAATTATCAATTAATTTACAGTGTGCAGAAAAAAGGGGAGAGGAGACGGAGGGGAGAAGAGAGAGGGAGAGGAGAGGAGAGGGAGAGGTGAGAGGAGAGGAGAGGAGAGGGAGAGGAGAGGGAGAGGAGAGGAGAGGGAGAGGAGAGAAGGGGAGAGGAGAGGAGAGGGAGAGGAGAGGAGAGAAGGGGAGAGGAGAGGAGAGGAGAGAAGGGGAGAGGAGAGGAGAGGGAGAGGAGAGGAGAGAAGTGGAGAGGAGAGGGAGAGGAGAGAAGGGGAGAGGAGAGGAGAGGAGAGGAGAGAAGGGGAGAGGAGAGGAGAGAAGGGGAGAGGAGAGGAGAGGAGAGAAGGGGAGAGGGAGAGGAGAGGAGAGAAAAAAACTGTTTCCTTCAAACAGTGTTGAAGATGTTGACACACTGACTGTGCATCTCTTTAAAGAATTAAGAAAAACTAATGCATCTCACATTTCTAAACTGAGCTCTAAGTTCACACATTCCGGTTCATTCCAAGAGACATTTGAGGTTTTGATAAGTAGCCTATCATTTCTTTCTGATGTTGATTAAGGCTTGACGTACTTGCACAGTGTTGGGCATCTGAAAGTCCTCCTGTTGCTGCAGCTCTACGTGCAGCCTGTGTTTCCCCTGCAGGCTGTCGTTGTCTCGCTGTAGTCGGCTCAGCTCATCTGCCACCTGCTCCCTCGACTTCACCAGCACCACCTGAAAAACAAACCAAACAAAATAAACCACTCCATCGCATCATGTGTCAAGTTTGTCATGCTGAGGCAACGGCACTTTTACACGTGGCATTTAGAGCCATCTGATTCCCCCTGCAGAGCTCGTCATTCTGCTCGGTGTAACACTGAAACTAAATTAGATGGAAGTATGAAAATCATTATTTTATTCAGATCAAAGCCAAACGCAGCAGACTCATTGTTCTGTTTGTTGTGTGTGTGCGCAATGGCACAGCTTGCGGCTGCACATTCATTATTAAGAAGGTTTCTGTTCTTTCACGTCTTCCTCTTTCCTCCTCACTACATGGACAACGAGCAGCTCGATAAAGGGAGGGCACTGACATCATTTCTGAAATCATATTGCAAACTTTGCAGAGCGTGTAAATATTTTATTTTCTGTCGTGGTGATTGAGCAACACTTGCACACATTCATCTGCTTTTTTTGTTCTAGAAGCAGAGATCCTGCAGCCAAAAGCTCCATGATGTCAGCAAATACTTGAGGTAGGGAGGAAGAGTGAGATTACGCAACAGTTTGCAACATTTTTAACAAACAGGGCTCCCACACGTCCAAGATTTTTCACAAGATTTGATCCCTTTTTTATGACTGAAATCACACAGTGCTGCACTAGATTTAAAGGTCACATATTCTCCTCCTTTTCAACAATAAGTCTCAGAGCTCCTCAAAACATGTGTGTGAAGTTTCTTGTTCTAAATCCACTCTGATCCTGTATTTGATCATGTCTATAAACCCCTCTATGTCAGCCCTGCTCAGAACAGGCTGTTTCTGTGTCTGTACCTTTAAATATGTAAATGAGCTGTGTCTGACCACTCCCCCTCTCTGGAAGGGCTTTGGGTGTCTCGAGCTTTCTTGCTCCATGTCCTATTGTTTACGGTGAGAAGGCAGACTCAGAGGGCAGAACAAACACCTAGCTGTGGGAGTGTCACCCACCTGGGGGAGGGGCTACTGCCCTTTGTGATGTCATGAAGGGAAAATCTACAAACGGCCTGTTTGAGCACACATTTTCTGAAAAGTGGAGCAGGCAGAAGACGGAGAGGATGGACTTTTCTCATGATTGGGGGGTTTGTAGATGGACTAGAGACACATGTTAGTGTTAGAGGAACATTTAATTTAAAGTAATTTCAGACCTTAATTAATCATGATTAACTAGTTAATGCTGACCGTCCTACTATGAATTAGTAATGACTGTGGGAAATGCACGAATATTTAAATAACTGAGAAAACAATCCAGCAGCTGAGGGCTTCACATCGTGTCAGCATAGATTTGTGTTGTGGATGTAATGTGACGTTACGACGTGAAATCCAAAACCTGAACAGGCTGCTGTTTCCCCGAGCTGGGATTCAGTTTGGCTGCACGTCTGCCTATTGTCAAAACAAAAATTAGCACTCTTTTTTTTTTTTCCCAGGGCTAAAGTCCCGCCAGCCTCTGGTTTCCTTCTCATGTCAGAGTCTGCAAACGCAGCTGGTGAGAATGAGCAACACGGGGCTAAAGGAGGAATATGCTGGCTCACCATCTGGTCCTGCGTGTTCCTCTTGGCTTCACTGAAGGCCTGCTGCAACGTGTCGAGCAACGTCTCCGACTCCTGGACTCTCTGCAAGAGGGCGGAGACCTACAAACACAGAAATCATCTTCAATTAGACGAGAGAAAGAAACTACAAAGAGGACTTTGGACAACAATTAAAAACACAGAAAGCTTTTGTTCATGCTTAAATTATCATAAATGAATAACACTAAGCTGCACTTTAGTTAAATTATGAAGTGTGTGAAGATGATTTTAGAAAAAGGTCGCATCGCACCCTCTTTTTAAATTTCTGAGTGGACGCACTTGACCTGTTCGTTCACCAGGGACCAAACGAAAAAAAAGCATCTGTGACATCAACATTGTCATTCTGAAAAGTTGAAAGATTTTCAACAAGAGGCAGGGGAGCGGCTGCACAAAAAAGGCAGAGCGCTCCAAGAAGACGCTGTGTACCGCACTTTGTCTCTGGGCGGCCGCCTGTTCCTGCAAACGCTCTCTCGTCATATAAACAATTGAAAAAAAGACGCTGTCGCTCAGAAAAAAACACCAGGTGGAGACGTTGCCATGGTCATTTTGTTCTAGATCCATTATGGCCAACATGGGATTCAAATGAACGTCAGTCACGGCCACACTTCTTGGAGTTGACATATTAACATATCTTTACAGTTTGGGCTGTTACCTCCATACCTGCATGTGTTTTGAGAATCATTTCACTCATTAAAGTTAGAAAGTGATTCAGCGAGTCCAAACCTTAGCCGTGGTTTCCTCGTTTCCTGCTTTGACCGAATCTTCCAAACTCTGTTTCTCGGTCATCGTCCTCTCCAGCTGGTCGTTGGCCTGACGAAGCATCACCTGCAGCTTCTTCACCTGGAAGACAGCGAGACGGACATGAACATTTTAAAACACAATGCCGTGTAAACAGACTCCTGGTTTGACAAGAACGAAGACACACACCTGATCCCGTGTGTCCGCCTCTTGTCCTTGGATGACCTGCAGCTGCTTCTCGTAGTTTGAGCACATATCACAACGGCGGCCGAGCTTCCTGCCTGCGTTTTTCACCTGGTGACAGACCGACAAGAACACAGGTTAGTAATATACATTATATTTTTTTATTGATGAATAAATAAACATTTCAGGCGACCACATTTGAATTCTAGGTGGCACCATGTGAAGTCGTGACCCCGAGGTTGGGAATGTCTGCCTTAAAGACTCTGAACGCACAGAGGTGATGTGTCAATACGAAGGGAGGACTTCTGGTCAAATCTGTTCCTCTTTCTCACAGAAAATAAATAAATACCCCTGAGGCAACTTCACCTCCCCCAACATTATTTGTCATCATCAGCAGTAAAGTGATGTGATTGCATTTATATATTATATCTTCTCATTTAGTCTTTGCTTATTTTGTGTCAATTGTTGATATTCAATGTTGTGCTTTTCTGCATAGAGAGCACAGTTCATTAAAGTGTGTGTGTGAGCATACCTGGACAACAAAGCAGATTCTGACTGAAAATATCTTGATCAACTCTTCGCTGCAGCAATGTTAAAATATTTAGTATGTAAACGTCGACTACAGAGGAGGATGGTCATGTGGTACGATCAGACACACAGAGCCGAAGATCCTCTTTACGATATACTCCTGCTCCTCAAGTGTTTTTCTTTTCCTGCCCATGCACAAACAACCTCAGGTCGGACTTTCAAAGACGCTAAACACAACCACAGATCTTTGAAAAACAGAGGATCAGATAATTCTGAATGAAGGGCTTTTAGCCTTTTTCTACTTGAAAGAGGACATCCTTGAAAAGTAAATTATTGTCTCCCAATAAATGAATATGAGAAATTTTATCTTCAACTAATCCTGTTGGTAAATGTATTGTTGGTAATGTTTAATCTTCTGCAGCTAAACTAAACTTCTACCCTGTGCTGCACGTTTGTCCTCTCATAATGATGTAATGTATTTCATGTGTTTCAACTCGTCAGTGTTGCACCTCTTGCTGCAGCAGGTTCCACTCGCTGTCGCTGACCAGCCTGTAGCCTGCAGGCGGTAAGAAGGCGGTGTCGGGGGCGTGGGAGATGCTGGACAGCAGGGACGCCGTCTCCTCTTGCTCCGGCGTCATGGCCTTGATGGCCTTCTCCTGATCTTTAGTCAGCAGGAAGTGACTCCCCGTCAACTTCATGGAGCCGATAGACGCCGTTTCACCAAAACTACTGTCCGTCACGCTGCAGTCGGCGCCCACCAAGGGCCCAAAGTCCGACTCGTCCAAGTGGCTGGCCGACTTGGCCTTGTGGTTGTGGCCGCCGAGGCCCTGCTGAGAAGAGAGCGAGGAGCCGAGGCTGTCTGTGGACTGGACTCTGCGCAGGTTCTCCTTGTAGGGGTCCATCAGTCCTCCTGCGACCACATCGGTGTCTAAGGAGTGCATGGAGCCGTGTGCGCTGTGGTTACCATGAGGCTGAAACAGAAAGAGCAAATAAACAGAAGAATACATTTTGTACAATGTCATCAATGTCAATTTGTTCTTTAGCTTAACTTGATATTGAAAGAAAGCTCGGGCTGCCTTTACGATCAACAATAAATGATTTTCCAGCTACTGAAAACAATTTACAAAATAAAAAAAGGATCGGTAGATGATCGAGTTTAAAGTTTCAAAAGCATCGACTTTAAAACCATTAGTGTTTTTAAATCTCCAGTTTCCGCAGGGTGGGTTTTAGATGCTCGAAACAGGACACACACACAAGGACAAAAGGGAAGGTGCCATGTTGAAACCGTTTGTAGATCAAGTTACTCAAAGGGAGAATAAAAATGACGTCAGACGATAAAAGCCTGCTCTGTTCCCTCCCCGGGGGGACGAGTCAGATTACAGGATTCTCGTACCTCCTCGATGCTCAGCCCGAGGAATGAATCCTCCAGAGGCTCTGTGTTGTCTCCGCCGTCCTCCTCCTGCAGCTCCTTCACTTGGCTCAGCCTCTCCTTCTCATCCTCCTCCTGTGAAGGAGAAAAAGACAAATACTTCTCTCACTTGTTCATACACATTACAGTTTATTCTTAAAGCAGCTTAGCTTCCATTTCCATGTTTGTGGTGCTACACTTTTAGATTCCCACTCTTTCACCTCTAAAAATCATAATTCATAAATCAGTTAAAGAAATCTTTCAAGATTGCAAGAAGGAGAAAAAATTTGCCTGAAAAGACACTCAGGTTTACTCAGTCCCTCCAGAAAGAAACCAAGCCCTGCACCTTCTCCGTGACCTTGCAATGTTAGAGGTCACATAGGCCCAGAGAGCGTTGTCAGACCCTTCTCACATCCTCCACTCTGAGTACGAGCTTCTACCTTAAGTCCCCCGATGTAATCTGAACCGCTTTGAAAACTCTTTTGTCCCCACGTCGATACAAATTCTGAATAATGTTTGTTAAGGCTGTGATGGTTGTGCAGTCATGGCGTCCCTCCATGCTTTTTATATTTTATCTCTCATACTGTGTTTTTGCAGATCTTGTGCAATACATGTTGTGTTGTCTAGCATTGTTATGCGCCTTTTTGTTTATGTGTGGATGTTGGTTTTTCTATTGTTTTTATTTACTGATTCAAGTGGAAGCAGCTGAATGTTTGGCAGCACTTTGAGTCCAAGATACATTTCCCCAAGGGGACAATAAAGTGTATCGTATCATATATTATGCAAAATACACTTCACCATGTTTTTCTAACCCTCTTATGTGTCCTTAGTCTGTCTACAAACCCCAAATGATGAGAAAAGTCCGTCCTCTCCGTCTAATCTAACGCCGTCAAAGCCGCTTAAACGTTGTGCTTAAACTGTAATGCAGCCAGCCGCCACTAGACGGGGCTGTAATCAGCTGAGCAGTTATCATTTCTCTTTGGAAATAAATTATCTGCTCAAAACGCTGACTGAACACTGACAAACTCACACATTTACATAAAGCGTTTTCATTATCAGAAAAAGACTCTTTGGAGCGGCACGCACAGACAATGAACTGGAGGGTCTGTGTGTGTGTGTGTGTGTGTGTGTGTGTGTGTACCTGGTCTTTCTTCTTCATCTCCTCCACCTGGCGCAGCTGCTCTGACGACAGCACGCTCTCTATCCTCTGCATGTCCCTCATGAGGAGCCGCTGGGACTCGAGGAACTGGTCGTTGGCTCTCTGCCACGTGTGCTTCAGCTGGTTGTGCTGCTGCCGCTCCAACTCCAGTTTGTGACACACTGAGCGACGAGCGGCAACAAACGAGAGACACCGAAAGAAATAAAGAGAGAGAGAGGGGGCCTGTTTTAGACGTCACATTTCACAGTGACTAACATTTAAAGTTTACATTTATGTTCCTTTTATGATACAAATCAAATAAACACGAAGAGAAGGGGATGGATCTTTATTTGATTCTTCCTGTGCTGTTTTTCAGCTTTTTATCTTTTTGGAGTTTTAGTATAAAAATGTGTTTGTTTTTCCAACACACCTCCACTAGGATTATAAGAAATGTATTATTCAGGAACCTCACAGAGTTCAGTTCACCTGCTGAGCAGCCGCCCCGTATTTGACTCCTAAAAAGCGGCAGGCTGCCAGGACTCATAACTTACCTGCAGGGCGCACATTTTAACGCTTCTGTGTCCCATTTCTGGTAAGAAAGAAATCACCTTTCTGTATATTTCAACAGATAAACACTACTGGGTCCAATTCTGGAGCATGAGCACACATGACAAAAGAGAGAGACAACATGTTGCTTTGTCTTCATAAGAAAACAAAACGCAGTACCTTCATGGAGCTCTTTCCGGAGTTTTTCTGCGTCTTCCTGCAGGACGGACTTCTGTGTGTTCAACACAGCCACGTACATCTCCAGGTCGGTACGACACGACTTCTCCGCCTCCAGAACGTGATTGAGCTCCTTGACCTGTAAGAGAGAAACATGAAGCTCTGATTTATTCTTTTCAAGTTTTGAGTTCACAAAAAAAAGCTGCTCCTCTGTGATGTAGAGACAAACAAGAAGCAGTTTTATCTGTCTCTCTCTCTCTCTCTCTCTCTCCCTCCTTCTCTCCTCTCTCTCTCTCCCTCCCTCCCTCTCTTTCTCTCTCTTTCTCTCTCTCTCTCCCTCCCTCCTTCTCTCTCTCCCTCCCTCCCTCTCTTTCTCTCTCTCTCTCTCCCTCCCTCTCTTTCTCTTCTCTCTCTCTCTTTCTCTCTTCTCTCTCCCTTTCTCTCTCTCCCTCTCTCTCCTCTCTCTCCCTCTCTTCTCTCTCTCTCCCTCCTTCTCTCTTCTCTTCTCTCTCTCTCCCTCCTCTCCCTCTTTCTCTCTCCTCTCTCTCTCCCTCTCTCTCCTTCTCTCTCTCTTCTCTCTCTCTCTCTCCCTCCCTCTCTTTCTCTTCTCTCTCTCTCTTTCTCTCTTCTCTCTCCTTCTCTCTCTCTCTCTCCCTTCTCTCTCTCTCCTTCTCTCTCTCTTCTCTCTCCTTCTCTCTCTCTCTCCCTTCTCTCTCCCTTCTCTCTCCTTCTCTCTCTCTCTATTCAATTCAATTCAAATGAGCTTTATTAACATGACAGATCAACAATCTGCCAAAGCAGTACAGAAAACATTTTGAACAACAAATGAACAATATATACAGTAAACAAATATGAATTAAAGACATTAACATGAATTATTTTTACAGTGTATTTCTATTAAACATTCAGTGTATTTTGATCATCATGAACATATTTAGCAGCTCGTACTGCACACAGACTTTTCTCTCCACAGAGATAGATTTATTTATTATAAATGTAATCAAAGAGAGCCTCTCTTAAATCTTTATCCATGTCACAGTGTAGGAGGAAGTGAGATTCTGATGGCAGAGTGAACACAGCCTGGCCTCTCTGGGTAACCAGTTCTGTCTGTGACGGCCTGTTTCTATGGTCAGACTGTGTCCACTCAGTCTGTACATCGTCATGGTTTTTCTTAGTTTCACATCCCTCACTGTGCTCAGGTACTCTGCCAGCTTGTACTCTCTGTTTAGGCTCAAACAGAATTCTAATTTACTTTGTGATTTGGTGCTTTCCTTCCAATATTTGATATAACTGTCTTTTTGTTTTGAGATAATTTGGTTGGGCCAGATTGTTTGGGGTGTGTCCTGAAGCCCTGATGTTTGAGGGCGGAGCTTCAGGATCAGCTGGCAGAGGGGACTCTTATCTGGGTTCCTCTCTCTCTCTCCTCTCTCTTTCTCTCCCTTCTCTCTCCCCTCTCTCTCTTTTTCTCTCTCTCTCCCTTCTCTCTCTCTCCCTCTGCCTCTCTCTCCTCTCTCTCTCTCTCTCTCCTCTCTCTCCCTTCTCTCCTCTCTCTCTCTCTCTCCCTGCTCTCCTCTCTGCCTCTCTCTCTCCCTTCTCTCCTCTCTCCCTCTCTCTCTCTCTCCTCTCTCTCTCTCTCCTCTCTCTCTCCTCTCTCCCTCTCTCTCTCTCTCTCCCTCTCTGCAGGGTAATGTCTCTTCAGCGTCTAAATGCTCCACTTTATTTTCCAGATAGTCTCTAACTGTGTCTGTCTGCTTACAACATTTTCTATCGGAGTTTTCCTTCCCACCAAAGCTGCCTCTTCAGCGAGAAAGGGTCTGTAGAGACGGCTGAGACTTGAACCATTACCATAAAAACCCAAACAATGATGTGAATTAGCTTAAAGCCTGAGGGAGGACTGCAGAGTCTGGCTACAGATCTCTTCACTGACAGTGACCCCTTTAAATGTAATCATAGTTACATGATCCATTACCAATCATAAAGATGGAGTCATGCAGCTGTGACCTCCTCCAGGCTTAAAACGTTGTAATGACTTTAATTCATCTTCAGTTCTGATTGTTAAAGTAGGAATAAGATGTCAAAAAATCACAAGACTGTAAATATTAATGCATGAAGCCTGAGTGACGTCACCCATCTGTTCCTGCAGGGGGCTCTGGAGGCTCATCAGCAGCAGCCGCCATGCTGGAAACGCTGTCTCAGTCTAACTTTCAGTCAACCTAACGACAAGCTGAGAGCCGGAGCTGAGGCGGGTTTTAAACCTCTTGATGAACCTCTTGATTTTGCACTTCCTCATTGGCTTCATATTTCAACACTGGAGGTTACCACTTGCTCAAAGCTTCATTTAGAGCACCTGTATGCTGATAGTAAAAGCCCAGCAGTAACAGTTAAAATGCACAACTGTAATGCGTTGTTACCGACAAAGTGAAGCCAAAACCACAACCTCTGCTATCTATGAAAATCACAACGACCAACATTTAACAGCCACTTCTCAAGGCTGCGTTTGGTCAGTAGTACTCGACATCAAAGCACATTTGAGGTTCAGTAGGACGAACATTAATCTGTAATGTGCTTCTGAAGAGTGTCATGAGAGTAGACAAAAACATTATGTCATGGTGGTAAACATGGACTCAGAGAAAGGAGGTCGTTAAACGCACATGAAGCAGGAGCAGGGCCGCGTAGAAAGAGCAGACTGAGGATGTGCCCGACTTCCAGCACACTTTTTAATGTCTCAAAAGAGCATATGGGATAATATGCAGGAAGGATTTCTCCTTTGTATTCCTCGCGGTCCTGTTGTCCACACTTCTTGGCCGCTGGTCGGAGCAGGCCGTGCATGAATGAGGACGCCGGCGGTTGTGGGGACGACGCAGCCTGACGGTGGTGCCTGTGATGAACGACTGACCAGCAACAGAGGGTCGCCTCTTTTCTCCCAGTTGCCACAGATGTTCACTTTCTTATAATAAAGGGCCGGTTTTAAAGTCAGGTTGAGCCACTTCTCCACATGATGCGAAAGATTTGATCGGGAGATAACTTTCAGTCTGTGCTGACCCGATTGGTCGATGTCTGCTGCTTAGATAATAAGAGCCCAGGTCTCTCTTTGTCTGCTGTGAGTCTTGATCTCACTTTGTTTTAATCTTTGCATGTTTAAAAGGATATTTAAGGGGACTGACACTCTGTGTAAATTTGCACATGAAGCAGGAAAGTCCAATGATTAATTTGTGTTAAAGGATAATTAACACCTCTCCAGATTAACCACATGCATTCACATCGACACACCTGATATAAAAATGTTAAAACTCTACATAGTGAAGCAGCGGAAAGGCTTTCCACTTGTAATACAAAGAACCTTAACTAATTCAATTTACTCAGAAGTCGACACGCCTGGTCAATACCATGCCCGGTTAACAACGTATTATCCGCTCATTTTTTCCAGCTGAATCATCGATTTAAACGCTGACTCACCTTGGACGCCTCCAGTTCCTTCACTCTGTCCTCGGCTGTGGTCAGCTTCGCTTTCAGGGCCCCGATCTCCTGCTCCATGGGCATCACCACCGAACGCAGCTTCTCTGCATCCTCCTGGGCCTTCGGAGGGGCAGAAACTCTTTATTATAAATCTGTGCAGCTGCAGAAAAATGAACCTTTTTGTACGTTAAAGCTTCCAGCAGTAAGCGAGACAGAAAACGCTGCCCACCTTCTTCATCTCGTCCTCCAGGTTCTCCTCCTCCTGGCCCTCAGTGAGGCGGCGTCTCAAGTCCCCAAGCTCCCTCTCCACCGCCTCCCTGTACTGGTTCCACTGGGCTCTCTCCTGCTCCAGACGCTGGTGGAACTGGACCTCGTACTCACAAACTGTTTCTGTGAGGATGATGAAGAGGACGATGAGGAATCAGTTCCAATAAAATGTACAAATCCTGAAGGTTTCTTTTTGGGATATTTAAGCTTTTAGGACAGAGGATAGAGTCAGATATGAGAGAGAGAGAGCGGGGAAAGGAGCTACAGGTCAGATTCGATCGCCCGATCAGAGAACCGCAGCCTCTCATCACCGTCCTTTAAAATCATTAAACACACTGAAGAACGGGCAGCTTTCAGTCGCAATTCCTGTTTCCTTATGCAGCAGTCTTTGGTGCAACATCCGGTGTTTCCACGGCAACGATAAACTTTACACGTCTGTCAAGATACGTCGCGTTACAACTATAAAATGAAGGATTTATCTGCCTTTATAGAGAACAAACCATGTGACGTATTTTTGTAGGCCGACCCGGAAGTAGCATCGACCATGGGGTCTAACGAGAATCCTCCTATGGGATGTTTTCATTGGATTTTGGATCATTGCAGAAAATAATCTCTGTGGCAAACGCACGTTTCTGAAGCGTAGGCGTTTTGTTGTTTGTTTGAAGCGTTAATGCGGCCGACAGAAGTAAAAAGCTAACGTTATGCTACGAGCTAACTACACCACGGTCGGATGATTGTGACGTCACTAGCGTTCTGCTTCAGACGATCTCCGATAAACTAATCCACATATCTTAATAAATAGTTTACTAACATAATATTCACCTGAACCTAAAGATTAAACCTACAGGAGACATCTCCGACTAGTGAGAGAGTTCCCGCCCTCTGTGTCCGGCGTGATGACGTTTAATGTCCCCGACGACCGCTGTAGTCACATTTAGCCACTTGTTAGCAACCGCCTTTTTAAAGACGAGTAAAAACTTCAAACTTCACAAGTGGAGGTTTTACCTAACGTAGTTTATGTGGTCTAACAAAACACCAACATCTCTTCAGCTTGTGTTAACCACAGACCTTATTTCAGGAGTCTAACCACAAACACATTCAACATCCCCGTTGACTTTTAGACGTTAGACCCCATGGCGCTCAAATGCTAACTCACTTCCTGGTTTTAGGACTCATTCCTGTGGCGCTCTGCTGGATAGGACAGTTGAAGAGTGACAGGAGAAGTTGGGAGGAGAGAGTGGGGGGGACGACATGCGGCAAAGGGCCGAGGATAAAGACCGCTGCAGCGAGGACAACGGACGTTTGTTTTTGGCCGTTTATAAAATAAATCTAATACAAAAAAAGATTTTTGGTTGCAGCAGAAGACAGACAGGATGGGATGAGACTGTGTTCATCAAAGGAAGGACGGTCAGAGTGTGAAGCGATGCATTGTGGGAACAGTCTCCGTCTAATGGGTATGCACTCTACAAGACGAGAAGTTCACCTTTCATGATGGCCTGCAGGGACGCCACCTCCTCCTGCCACTGGCTGCGGACCTGGTCGATGGCTTCCTGTTTGGTGTTTTCCGACACGGTGGCCACGGCTCTGATCGTCTCCATCTCCGTCTGAGCCTGAGTCAGCTGATCCTGGACGAAGCTCAGCTCGGCCTGGGCGCCGTCCAGCGCCGTGGACTGCCTCTTCAGCTCCTCTGGGGAGGGACGAGAGAGAGATCAGTGATGATATGAAAGACGGAGGATCAGGGGAGAACAGAGAGAACGAGGGGCTGTTATAGTTAGTTTATTTACTTCATTTGGGATTATCGTCCTTACCTTCCTTGGACACGAAGAGCTCTTTAAACTTGGCTCTCTTCTGGTTGAACTCGGCCTCCAGCTGCTGTTTGAGTTTGATGAACTCGGCTCTCTCCTGCTCCAGAGCGGCCACTCGCTGCTGCAGCACCTCTGCACGACGGGGAAACACAAACACACAGAGCTACAGTCAATCGCCTGATCGTTATAAAGACTTCAAAACATTCAATCTGAGACAAGAATGTTACTGTCACTCAAATGCCCATAATGCACTGCTTCCAGATTCTCAAATGTTAAGATTTCTACCTTGTTTGATCGGTGAATAAATCATTTTGGGTTATGATTTCTTATATATTATCCAGAGGTGTGAAATAACGCTCTTAGTTTAAAAAAACAAAGTTTAATAGTTGTTTGAGATTTTTGTCTTCAAACTCCAAAACATCTCTCTACAGACGCTCCTTTCTGGTTTTCTCGTTTCACCAGTAGGTATGAAGGAGGTGGCTAAGGGGCGTCAGAGGTGTTGTGGGACGAACTAGGTGAAACACAGGTTAAGGAGGTGCCCACTTGATGACCCCACTGCTGCCAAAGAGGGGGCTGATTAGGGGCCATGTGGTCGGATAGATAGTGTCTGTGTTGTCACTACCTGAGCCTGAGTCCAGTGTTTCCCCTAGGTTTACAGCGTTGGGGGGGGGGGGGGGGGGGGGGGGGGACAAGCCGACATGGCGACACGGCGTCACAAACACTTGGAGGAATCTTGGTGTTCATGTGTTACTTTTAATGACAGCTGTCCTGTTATATCAGAAAGGTATCCTTAATTAACTTCTTTCACCTGATTTCCGACTCTATCCACTATCATATCTCTACAATAAAGGCACAAAAAGCCCAAAAACAAATCTTTAACTTGACCTTCGGGGGGGGGGGGGGGGCTGTTGAAGGTGGACCGACTGGCTGGGTGTCGGTGGAAACTAAGGGCCATGTAGGATGTTATTTGACTCATCAGTAGGGCATAGAGGAGTACAGGAGTGGGGATCCTTTCATTCAGCCTTTCATTGTGTTTACTCCAAGATAATAAAGCACCTTTTCTTGGGCTTTTGGAAAAACACTGATAAGCATTTTCTTTTACATTTTATAGACGTAACAGTTATTGATTAACCCAGGAAAATATTGCATAGTTAAAGCGACTTTGCAAATCATTGTTAGTTGCCGCTCTATTTCTCTATCGGCTCTATCTTGTAGTTTTGTTTAAAGTGTCAGTTCAACTTTATTATTTGCATCTTATAGCTAAAACTCCATCCATCCAAGTCCGTACTTGTGTGATTTTGAAACACAGTCTTGACTTTTGTGTGTTTATCTTATCTCATAATAAAAGTCACAGGTTTTTCCGACATCCAGCCCTGCTCGGATCGTATTTATTTCCTCTCTCATTCAAAACCAGCGAGCCGAGCAGAGATAGACGATGATATCCTCGGACTCAGACGGACCAATGGAAACAGTGACTTGCACACAAGCAGCAGCAGCAGCAGCAGCAGCAGCAGTAGCTCTCCGCTGTCATGTGATAGCTGAACACCGTCTCAAGCAGAAATTCCATCAGCACATAAGCTCGACATAAATTCACATGGCTTCTCGGTTGACAGCACGCAGTACACTAATTCCTTTAGCACTTTTTCTGAAATGCTTTTAACTTGAAAAAGTGTCATTCCTTCCTTCGGTTATTTTAAAATAAACGCTTTACTATCAACTCAAACTTGTGCAGAACAGTCACACCGTCTGTCTTAGTCTGACAAAACTCATTCAGTCTCTAAGTTCAGACATCTGTGTATTTTACAAGAATCAATATTGAAATAAATCCAGTTTTGAACAAACAAGGAGGAACAATTCACCTTAGAGAGCAACTATGGAGGGAGCTGGAAAAGTCACACAAATGAAGCAACTTCTACTAATCCGTATGCTGAGCACTTCATCATAACAATGACAACTAGAGATGCATCGATTGAAAAAAGGGCCGATGACTGATTTTTGGAATAACAATTTAGCTGATTGCGATTCTGATAGTGATGTTTTTTAAATGACTTCTTCCGGCGTAAGACTCCCACAATGCCGACTTCTTCTGTCCCGTTTGACAATGAAAACAAGTCAGAGTTTTGTTCATCAGGTGATTCCATCTGCCCAATAAAAAAAACGTCTTCTCTTCTTCTTCTTTGATTCCTTTCAGGTAATAATTTAGTAAGAGGAGCTGGAGTGAGAGATTGAATAACATGCCTGGGTCTCACTTGGGTTTGTATGAGTAAACCACTATGTACATAATCGTACAATC
Organism: Labrus mixtus; assembly: GCF_963584025.1. Classification (NCBI taxonomy): domain Eukaryota; kingdom Metazoa; phylum Chordata; class Actinopteri; order Labriformes; family Labridae; genus Labrus; species Labrus mixtus. The sequence continues at coordinate 3,170,212 of NC_083625.1, forward strand.
AGAGACAATCTACTGGATCGATCTTTCTGTAATGATCAGGTGGAGAATTGGTAGATTACATAAAAACGTTTAACAACTACTGAAACTTAAATGCATGATGGCGCTCTCTAATGCTCGCAGCAGTCATGATAAAGACACTAAAGCACATTATTTTGAGGTTCCTTCAAGTCTACAAAGCAGATCTCAGATTGACAAATTAGATCTCAAGTCAGACCCAATGATGTATGACGTGTTGGTCCCGGTCCCAAAGAAGACGACACCATCTGATCTCAAGGACTATCGACCAGTGGCTCTCACTTCTCATGATGAAAGTGTTGGAGAGGCTCGTCTTGACCCACCTCAGGCCGCTCCAGGTGAAACCATCCCTTGACCCTCTGCAATTTGCCTACCAGCCACACCTGGGAGTGGACGATGCCGTCATCTACCTGCTGCAGCCTGCTCACTCACATCTGGAGGGAAACGGCTGCACTGTGAGAATCACCTTTTTTTGATTTCTCCAGTGCATTCAACACCATCCAGCCACAACTGCTGGAAGAGAAGCTGCGGTTGATGGGTGTGGACTCGTCCATCACCTCCTGGGTTACCGACTACCTGACAGACAGACCACAGTTTGTCCGACTTGGCAGTGTTCAGCCTGGAATGGTGGAGAGCAGTACAGGAGCTCCACAGGGGACTGTGCTGTCTCCTTTCCTTTTCACCTGTGACTTTAAATACAACTCCAGGTCATGCCACTTGCAGATGTTTTCTGATGACTCTGCGGTGGTGGGGTGTATAAGTGAGGGGCAAGAGGGGGAGTACAGAGAGCTGGTGGATAACTTTGTGGAGTGGACAGGAAGAAATCACCTGATTCTGAACGTGGATAAGACCAGGGAGATGGTGATCGACTTCAGAAGGAAGAGGACAGAGCCACCACCGCTGTGCATCCTGGGAGAGGACAAGTACCTGGGTGTCAACATAGACAACAAACTGAAGTGGAAGGCCAACACTCAGGCTGCGTACAAGAAGGGGATGAGCCGACTCTACTTTCTGAGGAAGCTGAGATCCTTCAACGTGTGCAGCAAGATGTTGGAGATCTTCTATCAGTCTGTTGTGGCCAGTGCACTGTTCTCTGCTGTGGTCTGCTGGGGGAGCAGCATTGGAGCTGGTGACACTAAGAGACTGGACAAACTCATTAAGAAGGCCTGCTCTGTGATAGGCTGCAAGCTGGACTCATGTTCACTTCATTTGTCTGTCTACTCGCCGTTATATTCAATAGTCTCTGCTGATAACATGACTACACTCATGCACTTTAACTTATGTCAATACTGTCCATTTACAACTCTGTTTTTGCCCATTTACATTTAATCTTTCATATTTAAGAACTAGTAATGTTTAGTTAAATCCTGGTTGTATATATTCTCATTCTTAGTTTTGATATTTTTAGTGCTTATTTACTTTGTATTTAATATTATATTGTGTTTTAGATTTGATAATATTGTGTGTTTGGACAACCTGCTGCTGTAACGCCACAATTTCCCAGTTTGGGATCAATAAAGTAATTCTATTCTATTCTATGTGGTAAGATCTTTGCCGCTGACGCAATGAATGAAATGTGAGATATTAGTTTGCAAAGATGCAATAATTAAACATCTTAAAAGTATACTTACTGCTAACTAAGGTTGTCCCAAAACCAGATTTTCTTTTTTTAAACTTTAAATTCCAGTAAAAATCAAACAATAATGATTTATGTTTCTATATCCTGGGGATCCAATATTGGGAGTTTTCTTGTTTAAATCTACAGAAATTTCAAGAACACGTCTGTATATTGATTGTCTGAAATGCAGAAAACCATGAGCAAACATTGTCCAATATTTATGTGCACTTTAGACAGGACTCTCTCAGTTTCTCTTCTGGTTATAAATATGACTGACGAGTGAAGTTTTGGCTGCTTTTTGATACTATCAGTGCTTAAAATAACATAAATTGTACAATTTTAAAACATGTAGTATTTAAAAGTGTCGACAATTTGACAACTTACTGTCACAACAATCAAAATCTGCTCTAACAACTAAAAATGTGAGTGAGTGAGTCACTGTGTTATCTGACTCTCTGCAATATAAAACCCCATTAGATGAAGCTCACACCCACTTAAAGCCACAATAACACAATATGTGCCTGCAGGTCCTCATGCTGGTCCTCATCCTGGTCCCCGGACCCCAGTTTGAGGACCAGAGGCAAAACCTCCTGCAGGTTCAGCCTCCTCCTGTGTGATGGTCCAGCCCCTCCGAGGCCACACTCAGCACATTGTAGTGGACTGATCAGGTCCATATGATCCACGTTAAACAATGACACAGCTGGGTCAGGCTGACAGAGGCCAGAGACGACCTTTACATCTATTTAGAAACACTGAAAGCTACAAGCTAACCAGCTACTCTGAAACAGAAAGATAAAGAGACAGCTGATATTATGATGTACCAGCAAGAGGCTTATATTCAAGATTTTAAAACTTCACACACTTTGGTCCAGGCTGTATTCATAACTGCAGTAACTGCGTAGTGGGAAATGTTGAATATAATCCAGTGACAGCCAGTGACACGTCGCCCTGATGATGCTAACGATGCTAACTATGCTAATGTTGTTAAAGGATGCAGAGGCCGCTGGCTCTCACACACACTCCGCACGTCCCGCCACAAAAAACTCCACAAACGTGAGAAATTTACCGTCATGTTGGGACGACAGCGGGGGTCCCGAGGCCTGCTCGGCCATGGCTTCCTGAGGGGGGGCTTGAGGCTATTACCAGGGAGGTGGGATAAGCGCTAGGAGTGTCCAAGAAAACAGGCTAACATCACAACTCGTGTCAAGCTGGCGTCGAAGAGAAACGGCAGCTTCCGGAGAGAGTTTCAAAGTAAAATAAGTATCGTTAATGTTAGTATGTTAATGTGTATTATATAAATGTAAATTATACATATAGTAGCCTATATCAAATTGTATACATATATATATATATATATATATATATATATATATATAGATTGTATTAAATGTATAATTGTAAACATACTGTACCAAACTGTATAGATATAAGGACTGTATAAATATATAAAATGTAAATATAGTACATCAAATTGTACAAATAGATATGTATATATAGATATATGGATTGTATAAATATATAAATTATAAAAAATCAGAGTATATCAAGTTGTATATATATGTATGGAAAATCATTGGATTTTAAATATCAAATATAGTATCATAAATATAGTAATATATATAGATTGTATATATATAGAGATTATAAGGAACACAGGAAGTTAATTTAATTTAATAAATATTAATTATTGAGCTGCAGAAAAGGGGTAGGATTAAATAAGTTTTATACTTCTTCCTACTCCTTTTCAGGCATATCAATTGAATATATGTAATTAGCTTTTATTT